>NW_020955369.1:2180474-2252929 GCF_003031625.1 Empidonax traillii | reverse complement strand
AATGTTTAAGTAGGTGGGTAGTGTGGCAAAGATTTTGTGGATGCATCATGCAGAGGTTAAAGCACTCAATTATTTGAAAAGGCAAAAGATAAATGCCTTCAGCTTGGAAAGGCAACGCGATACCCGTTCTTGAATGCTTCCAGCATTGGTCTCGCTCGGTTTGTTCTGAAGTGGGGATCCAGCTGATGATCACTGAAATCAAACAAGCTGTCCTTCTCTTCAAATCCGTAGCACGTTGAATGCATTACAGAAAACCTGTTATGACAGTTGTAGTCATCTGTTATACTTTTGGAAAATGGAACATCTCATTCGTCTGTCCCTTCTCATGTGTGCCCGTAGGCAGACATGTCATTCCACTGACTCGAACTGCCTCGTACCTCCCTTCTCCGTTCAGGTTTAACTGGCTGCTTGAAAACTTTCACTGCTAATGGTGACTATTTAGAAGTGTGATGGACTGATAATTAAGAGTTGTGCGGGCAATGTTCCCTTTTAAATCTAAGGCAGGTTTGGTCAAAGTTTGGCTGTCTTCTGCCGCGCTTACTAGCTGTGTGAAGCTTTGATTTACGCTCTGTCAGAGGTGGATGAGTGTTTTCAGTTTGCTTTGGTTTCTTTGAGAACCTTTGGCACAATTCTTGATTTCTTGGATTTTTCTTTCTGAAAACGCCTTAGTAGCTCTTGAAATATGTGGTGAGATTCTCGTCCTTTCTAGCTCTGAATTTATTTTTTGGTGCAAACTGATAAAAGTGATAAAAATACAGACCTTTATTGTTAAGATTTGATAGCAAGGTAGAAATCTCTCCCAGAGCTGTGGCAGTTTTGGCTCAGTCTATGGGGTTAATGTTGCTGGTTTTGCCAAGTGTCCTGGGGATTCATTATGGGAAATGAAATCCAACTTTATATGCAAGTCTGGTGATAGAATGACTTAAACATGTGCTGGAAAGGGCTATAACTAATGCGCCTGGAGGTATTCCCCTTGAGGTTCAGACTGCCCTACAGCTATCCTTGTTATTGTATACCCTCCTCCACTTAGGATTCCCATTTTCTTCTTGAGGTACAAAATCAAGTTAATTTGTAGTCCTTCTGTTTAGGCATAATCACGGAGTTTCTCAAATGAAATGTCAGAGAGTGTGATAGGTCCTCAGAAATCACTGCATTTATGAAAAACAGTTTTGACGTGACTTCTTTAATTATATATGCGAGTAATATGCGTTGGGAGAGCTGGCATCAAGTTACTGACTACATTTGAAGTGGTTCCTTTTATTGTCTCTCAAAGAGTGGGGAAGTAAGATGGGTTTAAAACTGCACTATTAGGGCTCACAGTTCCTAGCAGTCTCTTTCTTTAATGAAACGGGCATACTGTATGTTTTTCCTTGAAAACCAAAAGCAGAATGAGCTGTTAACATTTCCAAAATAGTTATCATTTAAGGGAAAAGTAAAAAAAAAGAATGTCCACATGCAATTTAATTTTTTTCAAGGGGAGTGTGTGTAGTCCACCATGAAGAAAAAGCATGCAAAATGAAAAAATGTTCTAATGATCAAGTTGGGTCTAGTGAAGGTGCTGGTATATAGTAATCTTTCTGCCTGACAGGTTGTTAATAAGAGAAATTAAGCTCTCCTAGTCTGATTTTTTTTTCTTGCTATTATGGAAGGGTTTGTATGTAGGAATGTGTGCATTTATCACACAGTTTCGTAACAGCTCCCTTTTGAATACCCAAACCTTTTCAAGGAACTGAAAAGTTTTGCATTCTAAAGTTTTCCTTAATTGCAATGGCTGAGCTCTTCTTCCTCTGACAAATTTCCAGGTGAGGAGCTATGAGCCTTTTACCTTTTTACAGATTCTGGAGCACACTCTGGTAACCCTTTACTGGGCTTACAGGACAGTCTTAGTTTGAACTACAATATGTGGCTGAACGACAAACTAACAGGCATGAAGTCTTTGGTCCAGAAAAAAAAATCATTGGTATTTTAAACAGTGCGAGAAATAAACTAAAGTAGTGTATTTTGTCACCTCATTTCATGACACCTCTCAGTGAAAAAGCCAGAGCTGATTATGGCACTTAGAAGTCTTCATTTCTCTTTGTCAGTGTCTTCTGGAACGTGGTTTCTCCAGTCATAATCCTTCTGCTCTCTTTTTCAGAAAAAGCAAACCATCACTAAGCCCCACTTTAGAAATTATAGTCATTTTTTTGTTAGATGACCTTCTGACCTTATCACATGACTAAAAAGTAACTAATTGTCCAATGTATTACTAGCTACCACTCCCATGCAACAAAAAATTGGGAAGAGTTGCTACTACTCCTTGTCTCCCAAGGGATATTTAATTAATTACTCAAAGAAGCTTTTCTCCAAACAGTATTCACCAAGATTTAATGTTCCCTGGCTGCCAACCCTGTCTCATTTTTCCCGTGGATGGAAATTTTCTACTGGATTGATGAGAAGTTCACAAAGACAACACAGCAGACAAATGTGTTTCATTCTAAAAGGAGTTCTCAGTCAGATGCAGATACACAGAACTGATGTGGTCAGAAAAGTCAAGCTGTCATTAAGGAAACCTGTATGAATATGTATGAACACTTAAATGCCTCTATGCAAATGCAGGCAGCATGGGGAATAAACAAGAGGAGTTAGAGACGTGCACATGCCTGCAGGGCTGTGATGTTATTGGCATCATGGAGACGTAGTGGAATGGCTCTTATGCCTGGAGTGTTGGAATGGAAGGATACAAGCTTTTTAGGAAGGACAGGCAGGGCAGAAAAGGAGGGGGTGTCACCCTTTAGGTCAATGACCAGCTGGAGTTCATGGACCTGTGCCTGGGGGTGGATAAGGAGATGACTGAGAGCTTATGGGTCAGGATTATTGGGAGGGCAGGGACAGGTAACATTGTAGTGGGGTCTGCTACAGCCCACCTTACCAGGAAAACCGAGTGGATGAGGCTCTTTATAGACAAAGAGGAGCAGCCTCACGTTCACGAGCGCTGGTCCTCATGGGGGACTTCAACCACCCCAATATCTGTTGGAGAGACAGTGTAAGCAGTCCAGGAGGTTCCTGGAGTGTGGTGCTGACAGCTTCCTTCTACGAGTGATAGAAGAGTCAAGGAGCAGTGGTGCTACCCTGGACCTTGTGCTCACCAACAAGGAGTGACTAGTGGGAAATGTGAAGCTCAAGGGCAGCCTGGGCTGCAGTGACCATGAAATGGTGAAGTTCAAGGTCCTCAGAGCAGCAAGGAGGTGACACAACAAGCTGCCTGTCTTGGACTTCAAGAGAGAAGACTTTGGCCACTTTTTTGTAAGGTATTTGCTTGCTAGAGTACCACGGGATAAAGCCTTGGAGGGAAGATGGGCCCAAGAAAACTGGTTAATATTCAAGGACTGCCACCTCCAAGCTCAGGAGTGGCTCATCCCAAAAAAGAGGATGTCAGACCAAAACATCAGGAGGCCTGCATGGATGAAAAAGGAGCCCCTGGACAAACTTAAATGCAAAAAGGAAGCCTACAGATTGTGGAAGCAAGGACAGGTAGCCTGGGTTGAATACAGAGAAACTATCCAAGCTACTAGGGATCAGGTTAATAAACCTAAAACCCTGATAGAATTAACCCAGGGACATCAAGGGCAACAAAGAAAAACTTCTATAGTTGCATCAGGGAGCATATGGGCCCTCTCCAGAAGGAAATGGGAGAGCTGCTTGGCCAGGAATTGGAGAAGGCTGAGGTACTCAGTGCCTTTTTCTCCCTGGTCTTCATGGATGTGGCCCAGCCACAACACATAAGTCACTGAAGTCAAAGGGCAGGGACTGGAAGATTGAAGAAGCATCTGCTGTAGGACAAGATCAGGTTCAAGACCGTCTAAGGAAAATCGAAGTCCACGTGGCATTATGAGATGTATCTGCAGGTTCCTAAGAGCCCTGAAGTCAAGCCAGGATCCATCATATTTGAGAAGTCATAACCTGGTGAAGTTCCCACTGACTTAAAAAGGTGAAACATAACTCCCATTTAAAAAATAAAATTGAAAAGGAAGACCCTGGGAACTACAGGGCAGTCAGTCTCACCTCAGTACCTGAAAAGATCATGCAGCAGATCCTCCTGGTAACTGTGCTAAGGCACAGGGAAAATAAGGAGATGACTGGTGACAGACAGCATGGCTTCACTGGGAACAAATCATGCCTGACAAATTTGGGGACCTTCTATGACACAGTTTGCATTGGTGAATAAGAGAAGAGCAACTGATGTAATTTATCTGGAGTTTTGCAAAATTCATTTGATACTGTCCCGCACAACAGCCTTCTTGCTAAAGTGGAGAGACGTGGATTTGACAGATGGACCACTTCATGGATAAGGAATTGTCTGTGTGGTTGCACTTAAAGAGTTGTGGTGTATCCAGGTGGAGTGCATTGACAATTGGCATTCCTCAGGGTTTGGTATAGGGATTTGCACTGTTTAACATCTTTTTTTGGTGACATGGACAGTGGGATTGAGTTACCCAGTTTGCCAGTGACACCAAGCTGTGTAGTGAAGCCTGGAGGAGAAGGACTTGGTGGTGTTCCTGGGGATGTTGGTGGATAAGAAAGTCAACGTAAATGTGCTTTTGCAGCCCTGTGTCCTGGGCTGCATCCAAAACAGTGTGGGCAACCAGACAAGGGAGGGGATTCTGCCCCTCTGCTCCATGCTGGTGAGACCCCACCTGCAGTGCTGTCTCCAGCTCTGGGATCCCCAACATAAGAAGAATATGGACCTGTTGGAGCGAGTCCAGATGAGGGCCATGGAGACAATCAGTGTGCTGGAGCACCACTGCTATGAAGAGGCTGAGAGAGTTGGGATTGTTCATCCTGGAAAAGACAAGTCTCTAGGGAGACCTTATAGCACCTTCCAGTACCCCAAAGGTACAAGAGAGCCTGGAGAGGGACTTTCTAAAAGGGATGCAGTGATGGGAAAGAGGGGAATGGCTTTAAGCTGAGATTAGGTTTATATTAGATGTTAAGAAAAAATTATTTACTGTGAGGGTGATGAGGCACAGGAACAGGTTGTTCAGAGAATTGTGGATGCCCCATCCCTGGAAATATTCAAGGCCAGGTTGAATGGGGCATTGAGCAACCTGGTCTAGGGGAAGGTGTCCCTGCCCTTGGCAGGGGTGTTGGAATGAGACGATCCTTCAAGTCCCTTCCAGCCTAAACTGGTCTATGATTCTGTTTTTATCAGTAGAATTAGAGTACATAGGAACTCAAATATTTGAGACAATTTTGATTTCTTCCATTGCTAGCTCAGTCTGCGTACCAAAAAAAAAAGCATCTTAAAGATGCTCAAATTTAGGGAGCAAACTCTTACAAACTGCTCTAGTTATGGTTGGAAAGACAAGCTCCATTACAGTGTTTGGATTTGTTTCTTTATCATTGCAGTGGAAGCTCTTTTTAACACTGGTGCCTTGCCACAGTGAGACTGCTTGTAAACTGGTGTTACCAAAGGCACAGCAGTGCTGGGAGATTCCCTCCTGAAGGTGCTATTCAGAGGCCACAGAGACCACATCTGATGGATGAAGAACAACCTCTCCTCCTTTTAGGTCACAGGCTTAGAAAGATGCATAGTCTGGTAGCCTCACCTTATTTTTTAACTGTAATAATGTTTAACAATCTTTGCTCTTATGACATTGCAGGTACTGTTCAAATCATCTGCATAAAATATACCAACCAAACTGCTTTGAAATGACAAATAACGTGCATCAAATTAAAGGAATTAGTATAGAATAAGGCTGCCTGCCAGTGATTGTTCTCTGGCTTCTGCATCTCCTTTTGAGACATATAAATTGCAGTGTTTTTGTGAGAGTTGAGCCTTCCAACACATATGTCTCAACAGGTCACTTTCCTGGTTAACCTTCACTTACTCAAGAGGAAGACTCAAACATTGGCCACCACTCAAACTGAATATTTCATATACTGATAGTAAAAAACATAACTACTAAATCTCTTCCACAGTGATCATCAATCTGTGTCCTGGATTACTCTTGTCCTAAAACAATTACCCTTTTCATATACTACTCCTATCTAGGCAAGAACTCAAACAGAGAAGAAGCTGCACAGGTTTCAAGGCGTGATTGTTGTCAAAAAGAGTTCCAGCTAGAAAAGTGAAGACTATCTTGGTCTATTTTAGACAGTTAAATTTGTGCAATAATTTTTGTTGTTATTTGAGAACATTTCCATGATAATCAAGTTTTAGTACTTTTTATAGTTTCATTTTTTCAGAATTTCATCATATCTGTGTTCTTTAGACTAAAGAGTGGCTTTCCCAGTAGACCCAGAACTGTGAATGCTCATGGTTACAATACTGGCCATGTACTGTGATACTAATACTTTTCTGCCCCTTCTACCTTAGTATTTTTGGACTGGTTTTACAGATCATGAGCTTTAATGGCATTTGCTCCAGGTGTTCTCATTTGGATCTGCCTGCCCCTTTGTTTTTATTTCAGTATTGTTTTTTACTTCACTCAGGAACTATGCATGTGCCCTTTCCAAATTAATGGATTGGAAAAGGCTTTCCATCACTGATTTATTTTCCAATTGCAACCATCCTGAAATGTAGAGAGATGAAACTGCGTTATCACATAGTCTGGAAAGTTGCTAAAGAGACTGAAAAACTTTATTCAGCACTGTCTTTTAAGCACATTTCTCTGTGATTGCTTCAGTCTTCCCTTGGGCCTTAAATGTCTTGACTCCATGTTGTTTATTGAACATTCTACCATTTGTTGTTTCTAGTTTTAAACACTACACATATAATCTCAATGCTTTTGGAAGTGGCTACTCTTTCTTGTGCCTGCTCTGGCTTGATGCTGTGAGTAACAAGTTATTTGTATTCTTAACTTCACCAGTAACTTTTCTACCTGATCTAAAGACTCCATTCTGAATACCAATACTTCAGCATTCAGTAAAAATAGCAACAGCTGCCAGTTGTGTCACCGCTAATGCATGTGTCTTCCTTTTAATTTCCCTTCCTCTGTATCATCTATTTAGCATTCCACACAAAGCTGATCAAAGCCGGTGTTTTATTTCTGGTGTTTGTGCCCACAAGTGATCTTGCAGTATGTCAGACAATTTGCTTCAAGCTAAAGTAGTCAGAAGCAGGAAATTAAAGCAAATAATTCTGTTTGGTTTTGGAATAAAACTTCAAGTAGTGTTCATGTGCAAAGACAGAAAAATCACTTCTTAAATAAACAGAATATTTCCTTTCAGGTATTTCCAAACAAAAATTACCCTGCTAGTTTAGGATAGAGGGTATCAGGTTACTCAGGCCTTCCAAAGACATGGTGCCCCTCAGTCCTGTTGGACTGGCTGTGCCCTGGTTTCAGGTGTCCATGAACCACAGCTCAACTGAACAGCTTTGGCACTCCAGTGATGTTGTGATTAAACCCCTGAAAGTTCATAAGACATTCCTGAGATCTGCTGGAAGAGGAGGTAATTTTCATCTTTTCTAGTTCATGTTCATATTAATAAAAGAAATAGGATTGGGTCATTATTTTCAATTCTAGTATGCAGTTGCCTGTGCTGTTTAGTTGTTTGCATGCTCCCTGACACAGTTTCAGCTTGTGGCTGAAACTGTCCTAAGCAATAGCATGGGCCAAGCAATATGATATGACAGTATGGACATGCATCCTATTTTTAGGAAACAGAATTAACTGTGCAGTTTGTGAGTCTTGCCACTCTGTCCTCTGGTCCTCAGGTTTTCCAGTTAAGACAATACAACGCTTCCTTTGGTCTTTCAGTATCCCTTGTATGGAGCCAACAGGATAGGCTGTCAGAGCAAAAGGCTAGAGTTGAGTTGTCTTCCAAGCTTCTTGATCCAAAGCATAGAGCTTCAACCCCAAGACAGGTTACTGAAGCGTGGCTCATGTTGCAGCCTTGTGGGGAATTGTTGGAAATCCCCTTGTGCTTTGACAGACGTTTTAAATTCATGGTGGTTTTTTTCGTTTATGCCACTTTGCTGTCACAATTTGTTTTTTAAAAGGAATTTCTGGTTCCTTTTGCAATTCTAAACAGCAACATTACTCATCTCATGACACTCATGCCAAGAGTGACATTTTAAAATATTCTCTTTAGGTTATTGATTTTGGAATAGAGAGTGCCACGGAGCAAGGCAACTTCAGAGAAGGTGATCCTTTTCATGTTGTAGTCCTGAGACCACCAGCTATCTTGCCTGAGCCATTGGAAAGTCTATTTGCTGCTAGAAAATAATTTCTGCCATTTTCTAGACAACATTAAATGAGTGAGAAAAGGGAACAGAATAAATTAGGCCTTGCTCCACATTGTGGAGATAAACTCATTTCCACTGCTAAATCCAGCACTGAATCCCAGCTTATTTAGGCTAACCCAGTAGTGTTGCTGTAGCACTGAATGTGGCATTGTAACTGAACTGAATGTTTTTTTTCTGAAAGGTCAGAAGACCTGAGTCAGTCTGTTTTCCAAAGAAGTATATAAATTTTAGAGCCAAGTATCTTTGAAAATTAGTGGGGGGAAAAAAAAAAATATCCACCTGTCTTCTGTGTTCATCTCCTCCCTGGGAGGAAGAGATAAAAAATATCAGTGTATGTTAAAAATGATAATTTTTAAAAAAAGGGGGAAAAAAGCAAACAAATCCCTCAAATCCAAAAGAAAAAAAAAAAAAATTTAAAACATCAGAGTTTAAAGTTAATCACAGACCGCTTAAATAAATATTTGACTTTTGGAGATGCTGACCACCCACAGCTCTAAAAGTTTTTAATTAGTAATTTGACGCAGAAATGGAGTATTTTCCACTTGCTTTTTAAATTTAAATCGTACAGTTTTAAATGTAGTCTACAAAACTTTAATCAAGTTTCCAGATTTTTATAAATATGTTTCCGTAATGTGACAGGAATCTATATCCAGATGTTGATTATGTGCAGTAATCTGTTTAAAAGTCAACTGTAAAGTACCTTACACAAGACAGTCATACCATTAAAGTTCCATGAACTTCACAGATGAAGACTAAACATTGTGAACATGACTCTGCAAGCAGTAAACAAAGTCCTTTGCTTTCAAATTATAGCATATATATATAAGTAATGCTAAACCTAATGTGTAAAGTAAATTTGCCTCTGTTTTTCTAAACAAGGATGCCAGCCTGCCAAGGTTTAACCATGGGGAGTTCTATTCTCACAACTGCTTATGTAAATATAAAATTAGGACCTCTGACGCAGTCAATGCCATTTAAACTGCTGTATTAGGGGCAGAATTATGCTCAGGAAATCTCATGTTTTTGTTAGCTAACAGAATTGAAAGGAATTTGGTTTTTTTTGGTGTCAAGACAAAGCTGTCACAGGAAATAAGTTGGCAGATCTGTTATAAATGGATCTGCGTTGGTTTTCATTATGTTACAATCTCACCAATTGCATTTTTTTGTTTGTTCATCTTGTCTTCTAACTCATGTGGCTGTACTGACAGTGCTTTCAGCAAACTTTTGGTTTGAACTTTGCACTGAGACAGACACCAAGTGCTCAGATTCAGGTTTCCTGCTTGGGAGGACATGATTAGCAGTGGAGCCTGGAACTTTTTTTGCAGATTGCAGCCTATGTTCGTGAAACATTGGTTAATTGTTCCTGTATGCACAGTCCAAGCACGTGCTGTGATGACTTTTGTGTGTAGCTGAGTCCAGCTGACGTGTCCACATTAGATTTACCTATAACCTTTTATCATATCTCTGTTCTTCTGATGTTACTTTTTTTGTCAGCAGTTAACTGCATCTGATTTAGATGTATTTTTTTTCACACTGCTCTGTCTTATTCTCCATAATTCCTTGCAATGGACTTAAAGAGTAATCTGCAGATGCTGACTTGGGATAAACTTCTACAATATTTTCAACAAGAAGTGTCTTAGAGAACGGGTAATGACCATGGTGACAAGGGGAGCTATTTAGATTAGATTCTTAAAACAAAACCGAACCCTTGTGGATTTTGAAGGTAAATACGTGATTTCTGCCACCTTTTCTTTTTTGCTACAGTTGCACTCTACATACTTCAGTATGAGTCTTGCTTCAAAGCAGAGATGGTCTCTTAATTATTGACCCATTTCTCCATAACCCCATCACGTCAGTTTTTCATCGGCAAGGGAGTATTCTGCCCTTCATTTTACCTTTATGTTTCTTTATTTTCAGAGAATGTTTTCTTTTGTTATTTCAAGTTCTAGAAGAGCTTTTCTCTAAAACAAACTAGGTCTTTCATAACTTTAAAGTCATCCTATTTCTGCACTTCATTTTGAAATTCAGAGTAAAACCAACATTTTGATCTCTGTTTATATGTGGCATGACATACCGACACTGGCTCTGAGATAATTTTAGTGGTAAACTATATAACAAATCAGAGATGGCTTTCTCATGGAACTCGTGTTCCTAAGTGCTCTAGATGTGAGAGAAAATATATTATGAGCAGTTTCTGACTGCTTCAGGCTAACTAGGACTCAGAGCTAGTCACTCCACCTGTGGCACTCATGGTGGGTTTAGAATTGGTTTCATGGAGCTTAGGAAGAGGAGAAGCAGACCTCATAAGAAATGACTCTCATATTTTTTTGACTGTACATGGAATAACCTATACCATTATGCACTTGTCAGTAGGTAGAGGCTGTCTCATCTCCTCCTTTGCTATAGTTACATGAAAGTTATACAAGCATCTCTGAATAAATCCTTTTCCCCTGGTAGTAACCTGAACTTGTTCTCTCAGATCCTTGAGCTCAGTGTAGTCAACAAAAAGCTTATTCGTCTTCTGTTACCTGTTTATCCAATAGTTTATTCAAAAGAAAAATCAGCTTGCAATACCTCTTTAAACTTTACCTCTTCAGGTCCCATTAAGTTCCTTTTAGTTTTTATTTTGATTTATTTATTTCAAAAAGGTTGGGTAGTGTGTCAAGGACAAGTGGAAAAGCAATGAGATGTACAAGTACTATCTGGATGCAATTTAAAGCAATGCACATTCTTATGTACACTGATTGCTGTTCAAGGCTGGCAGTTCTTATTCAGTTAAGCCCATTATGACTTCTGGATTCGATTCCTGGACTTCTGCATGAGCTGTCTTTTCAGGTAAGAGAACTTTGATTTCTCAGGTAAAACCAGAAGGCAGAAGATAGTAAAACAAATTGATCAAATTCATCCAGTGGTACCAGCAGTTGTGAGATTTTGAAATATTTTTTCGTTTCAATAGGTGGCTTATTTTTAATTAAATTGGCAAGACTTCAATTATCTTAAGTAACTAAATACATTATGTATTCATTTAGAGACCCTATATTGAGGCTTAGTACAAGTTGCACTCATTTTGACAAATTTTAGGCAGAAAATTTCTCAGGGGAGTCCTGCTTTCTGTCATTCAAAAAGCTTTTATAATCATTTAGTCCAAAATGGTGATGTAGGCCGAAGTTTGAATCCCTGGCATATTGCTATAATGCTGCATTAGCTTAATCCTTCATTTTCTTGTCAATTAAGGACTTATCTTTATTCACAGATTCACTTATCTGTTATTCTTAGAGTATTTTAATGCTAGTAGTTAAAATCCCTTTGTTTATGGCAATAAGGCACCATTCAGTTTGTGAACTTTATAAAACCAACCTCTGCCAATTTTGCTGTTTGAGAATTGCTGTAAAGAAGTGTTCCCACAGTAATTACTTATTCCAGAGATGTTCACTAAAGAATGAAGTAAGGGGAAAGTGTATAAAACAATTGTGCACCAACTGAGGCAAGTTTTACCCAGCACCTTCCCAGCAACTACGGGGCATTAAAAAAAAAAAAAAAATCCTTGCAAAACAGTACACAAAAATCTGTTGTCCTTAATGCAGTTGCATATAGTGACTTTACAAATATTGGCAATTACTTAAGGTATTCACATTTAAATTAGATCTGGCCAAAAGGTTGGGAAAAAGTGAGGGGGGAGAAGCAAAGGGGGGTTGGCAACAGCTTTTCAACGTGGGGCTCAGCTGCCCATCACTGCTGGCTTTCAATGGTTTGGGTCATGGGTAGTGTCGCTCATTTTAGTACACACTTAGTCACATTGAAGTAGGAATGGCAGTGCTGAGGTAAAAAAAAGTGTGATAATCAAAAATCTTAGCAAAATCTTTCCAGTTGGGTATTTCTTATGGCACCCATGCTGCTCTTTTTTTAAACTTGGTTACTTTTGAAAATGTATTTTAAGTTAAAGTGTGGGGTCGGAAGGAAGAGAGTGTGCTATTAATATTCAAAGGCAACTGTGGAAAACTGCCATGAGTTTGTACTTTGAGCATTTCATTTCAGCAGTGCTTGTAGAATGTGCTTAGAGCAGGAAACCATTGTGGAAAGCTTTGTGAGAACTTTAATGAGGCCAGGAGTTTACCCATGGCAACTGCCCCAGTCACTTGAAGCATCACTTCTGAGAAACAAGTAGCAAATCTAGAAGCTTCTATTTTTGTGCTACCTCAGCACATCTGATCAAAAAAATGTAAAACCCAACATTTTACTTCAAAAACGGAGTAAATTCTGCCTTTGAGCCCCTTGGTGGAAATACATCATCTTTAGTGTAACATAGGAAAGAAAGAAAGAAAACAAACGTGTAAAGTTTTAGTCACATTGGTACTGATAGTGTAAGAGTTAGATGTGTTCTGCTTCTCAGAACTTCAAGGGCCATATTTCTTCATGGACAATAAGGCAGATTTTGGTTTGACAGAAGGGTTCTTAAAGAGTGTTTCTTCTGGCTTTCTAAGGAAAGAGATATGACCCAGTTTTCAGATGTCAGAACTACCCGAAGCCTAACACTGTTTTCAGTGGCTTCACCTGAATGGATGAGCTTTCACAGAATTTTACAGAATATTCTGAGTTGGAAAGGACCCAAAAGGTCAGACACGAAGCAGTCAGGGAGAATTTGGGTTGTAACTGAAATTGCTCTGTGCTCAGTCATCCTAGTGGTGCAGAATGTCTCCAGCCTCGTGCCAGAAAGAGAACCTTAAAAAAAACCCCTAAATCTGTTCAACTGTTAAAAATTTTTAAATGTCTTTGTAGCATTTAAAAAATTAATTTCATTCTTATTGTACATATAAACTATTTCTTGATGACTTTAAAGGATACATGATATTTTATTTCAATTTCAATAACTCAACAGAAGAGTAATCTTGGTGGAGAGGGGGCATAATGCAGGAGTTACTGAACTCAGTGGAGAGTGAAGAAAAGTAACTGAGGCTGAAACCTTACAAACCCTGATGTGATTCAATCTCCTTGCTTTTAGCTAAATGAAGAAGAAAAGAAAAAAAGGAAAAGTGTCCCTGTTCTAGTGACTTTGTTCAGCTGAAGAAGCTGATGAAGATTTCTCCTGATAAACTGCAACAGTCACTTTTAGGGTACTTCTTATCTTTTCATTCATTATGGCTGCTTCAAGAATAGAGCTAGAATAATTGACTAAGCAAAAAAAAAACTTGCTTGTAAATAGTCAAATATTATCCTTAAGCCTTGCAAGAAATGATTCAAAGATCCCTTTTTAAAAGGAATTTTCCTCAGGGAAAACCTTTGCATGCTAGTTTTAAAGACCAAGCTTAATAAATGTCTTCTACTTTTCACAATATTTCAAAACTGGGTTAGTAATTGGACTTTAACCTAGAAAACCGGGTTCTCTCATTATTGGTTTTTGCAAAGGATGAACCATTATTCTGTCATTCACTTTTTTTTGCCAACAGCTTAATGGCAGAGGATGACCTGATGCTACATTTTCTGCAAGATGGGAACTGTCAGCAAAAAGATCACAGTTTAAAACTGATCCCTTCTGTCTGACTATCTGCTGTGCTGCTTGAGACCAAATTAGTGCATTTTCTGAGAGTGGCTGGTTTTGAGAGCTGTTTTATACCTGTCATACCAGACGGACAGACATTCTGTCTGTTGTGAACCACAGTGATCTCTAACCAACAGAGATTACGGAGAAAACATCTGACTGCTGGTTCCAGCTGACCTGTGTACTAAACCCTGAGCCCTGTGCTCGTCTTCCTGGGTGAACTCTGACTCCAGCTCTGCATTCCTCTCATATTATATAAAAATGACATTTGCCTGCCAGAAGCACAGCATGAGCAATAGCTGTAAAATGTTGCCTAAGGATGGAGATGCTACTGAGAGAGTTTCACAATTGGGTTAATTTTCTCTTCCAAGGGAAATACTTTGCATAGCATTTGCTTGAAAACAGGCACTATTTCAATTGCCCTTGCCTTTCTAAAATTATTTTTAACTCTTTTTGTAAAACTTGGGATCATGTGAACTGTCCTTCTATTTTAATTATCGAATATCTTGATATGTTTATTGCTTCATTGGTTTTAATCTCTGGCTTGTTTTGGAAGGCAATAACATACACTTGGTTTAGGTTACATAATGCCAGTACTGAGTAGAAGCAGGTGATCTTATACATATGCAGCTATATAATTTTCCAGAATTTTCTATGCTATTCCTTCTGTGGAATACTATGTTAAAATGCTATTCTAGTAACGAAAGTGTAGATTGTGAACTCTAATCTCCTCTCCATGTCATGCTTCAGATTCCATTAAATGATCTCCATCTTATCTTTAAATGATCAGCACAGCAAATACTTAGCTCTAAACTTCTGAGTAATTCGGTTGTCATAAACAATCATTTATAAACGGATTCTTCTCCAGGCTGCTGCCAGTTTGTGGAGCAGTGAATTCAGCTGGATCCTGCTATTAAGCTCTGTGCTGTAATCCAAATGATGGGATGGGAGACAACCTGAGCAGAACTTGATAAGTTAATGCACTTGGTAAGTGCATCTTTCCTGCTGTAGCAAAGGTGGTTTTCATTCCTTTATTGAATGATGAGTGGTCTGCAGAAACAAGTTGCCCGTTAATGCAATTTGCTTTTGACAAGGTAAGTGGTGTATATACTAAAAATTCCTATTGGTTGCCAGTTAGATCACCCAGGACTTTGTATCATCCATGGCAAAAGTCGAATGAGTCATAATTGAGCCCAGGTGCTGATGTCAGGGAGTGGGAAGGAGCTCGCTAATGGCTTTCTGCAGTGCAGTCAAAGAGCAGCTGTGGGCAAGGGGCAACTCCCAGGCCTCAGAACTTGGCTAATGGGAAGATCTGCAGCTTTGGAAGTCTTTTGTTACAGAACTTTTTCAGCAAGTTGGGAGAACTGGTGGTGAGTGAAACCTCCTACCTGAATCTGTAACGGTGCACATTATCTTAGAATTATACTGTCTGTTCCCTCGGATAGTATGGGCAAATCTGGAACTGGAATTAGATAATAGTTTCCTTTCTCCACTGTGGGTCTCGCACGATTGTGAGTGGGTGAACCAGTTTTGAGAGTCCAGGCAAGAGGATCCTGGTGTATCCTATTTGTTTTTTATAACATATATATGCTAAGTAGCTTCCAAAAGACCTAGTAGGTTTAAGTAAACTGTTAAAAAGGCACCTTGTGGTTTTAAATCTCATTTAAAAAAAAATTAATTTTGGAGAGATGTTCTCAATGAATTTCAGTGAAAAAGTGTAGAACCTGAATTTGAGAGGATGTTATTGACGCTTTGAAAAGCCCATAAACACATAATCTTCAAATTCATAAATGTGCTTTTCTGTGCCATAAATGTGCTTCTCCTGGCACTTCTGCATCTTATGAATTGTAAGTAGCCACAAGGATTATATCCCTGGTGAGACCATCTAAAGGGTGTTATTCCATGTCTTACGAAAAAGCTTTCTGCAGACACATTTGGAGCCACAGACGTCCATGGTCAGGTCTTTTTACTGCATGAGAATGTGAGAAATGCAATAGATTTTCCTGTGTGGTTGCCTTTGTTAGACTTCAGTATACCTTGCAAATATAACTACATTAGTTCAGATACAGGTAATGTCTTTGTCTAGTGCTTTACAGTTTGTTAATTTAAATTAATATCATGAATACAGACACATTTAGAATGAAAGTAGCATGTTAGGCCCTTCCTCTGAGATAAAAAAATTGTATAAAAGTTTTTTTAATAGTGGAATCTTGAAAAAATCAAATCTAACTTTACTTTCTGTTCCCTTGTAATACATATAAACTTTGGAGTGCCTAGTTTTATTTTAGTCAGTTTTAGAGACATATTGCTCTCTTGTCACCAAGTTTGTGAGATTTGCCAGACATGATTGGCATAGCTCAGCCTGAACAACAAGTGTAGAGCTTTTTTCTGCTTTTTTCTTTCTGTAGGACTTTGCTCAAACTTTTCCTTTCGGTGTGCTCTTGGTATGGATTTTGTTACACCTACCTAAACATACCAGATACATACAGTAGGATATCTAGCTATTCAGTAAGATTATTCTTCTGGGTAGAAAATGAAATTGTAGCAAGATTGTGCAAATTTGTCAAATCAGCAAAATTGCACTGTAAAAATTACAGTTATTTTAACATATTCTGAAAACGTGCGATGGTTTCGTAGGCCTTTGAAGAATGTTTCCACTTCCCGAATATTTTAGGATATCTTTTATGAAAGTATTTTACTACTTGTTTCTTCAAACAGAATAATTACTAAGTCTATGAAATACTCATAAATTTGGGAAAGCTTCTTCTGGTGTGAAGAACAGAAGCAGATGGGACATGAGATAGGAACCATATAAACTTCAGTATAATGACTATTCATAAAAAGGCTGAATTAGGTGGTTTTTTTTAGTATAGTAGTGACTGGTTTTTGAGTGATTTACTCTACAGATACTTTTTTGTTGTTGTTGCAGAATATGGGGTAAAATTTCCTTTGGTAAAGAATGTGCACTGTGTCTAATATTTGCTAGACAGCAATAAAGTCTGCCAGCCTGTCTTTTGTGTAGAGTTAGTAGGAACTCAAATGCCTGTTCTGCACCATGAACATTCCGTATTATACTGTAAAATTTATACTTAAAATTTTCCTGACTATACCAGACCAGAAAAAAATCATTAGCAAGTCTGTTACAAGGCATAATTTTACTAACCAATCTTTTATTAAGAGGATGAGTTTGTCCAGTCTTTGTCAAACTTTGAGAAAGTAGATTTGTATCTTCGCTGGCAAGGTTAAAAAAAAAAAAAAAGGCATTAAAAAGCCCAGAAGTTAATTTAAGGTGTCTGTATTTAAAATATTCTATATTTTTACACTTGTATGGTAGCATTCTGAAGGTATTTGATCCCTGCTTGTGAAAACAGATCAGTTTGTTTTCAGGGTACTATTATGTTCACAACATGTTGATGTGAACAATAAGCAAAAATAATATTTCAGTGATCATTGAGTGTGTTTTGCTTAATAGTGGGTTGCAGTCATGGCTAGGATGTCCTAAGTAGGTGATGGAATGATGAGTTAGTCTTTCTGTGTGCAGACATGAGTTACTGCTTTGTGGTTTTGGTGTATTTTTTTTTTTTAATTCATCTGCTGATTTTGTTATTGATTCTCCTGCTGTTCTGTAAGATTCTGGTACCAGTTACAAACCTCAACCATGGAGGTTGAAACTCCATTCTAGTAAAGACCATGAAAATTTCAGCTAGAAATCCCTTTTTTCAGTTTATCTGATTTCCTAAAATCTGTGGAACTTGCAAGGACTCTAATGAATAGTGCTTAGCTCTGCCCTGGCAAGGTTGCAGCAATATGGACTCAAATATAGAGCAGGTTTAACTTTTTGAACTGTAATCCAAACCCATCTCTGGCCATCTGTGAACTTCTCATGGTAGTATGTTTATTTTGGCAGTGTCACATCATGCCTATCATGGTGACACTGAGTGCAGGCAGCTTAGATTTTTTCTTTACCCTGGAGCCTCTCCCTGCCTGGCTGTCATATCTGTCCAGCAGGCTCAAGAAGGACCAAGCTTAGAGCACCCATTCTTAGGAGGAAAGAAGGTCAACAGTTGCTATTGAAACTGGGCTATGCAGCTGCAATTAATTTATGGCCAACCAGCTCTACCTTTCTTTCAAACACACATGCAACCTTTGCTTAAATGTGGTGCAATGTAATTACACACCCCCTCCCCACTCCAAGAACGTTAAAGAACACAACTTTCAGTCTTTTTCTTTTTTTTTTTTTTTTTTTTTTTGCCCCTGTATTTTCTCAGTTGAAAAATGGTCTGAATTTGAAATACTAAAGTTTAGAATTTCAGTCTGAAAGTTTCAAAACTCTGTCTGTCCTGATTCCTTTTCTGCCTCCTCTCTTTTCTCATCTGGCTTCGAAGAATGTGCTGGGGAGTGTAGACTAATGCAGAGTTTTCTGCTGACAATAACAAAGTTACAATGGATGCCTGTGTTTTGACAATAAAAAATACATTCTTCAAAGTTATAAAATTATCGTGAACCAAAATTGAAAGCCAACTGCATGTAAAAATGTGGTTTATTGTGTATTTTTTCTCTTAATTTTAACTTACTCTCTTTGGTTTATAGATACTGCAGGAATAATAGGTCATGGTACCAGTAGGATTAATGGAATTTCAATAATCCGTTAAGAATCAATCTGTAAATGTAGTTTTCAGCACACAAGTGTCAATAAGATAAAGCAATGGTTAGAAAGAGCTGTTAAGTTTTTCATTTCATTATGTGTATAGAATGATGGTAGCACTACGTATAAGTTGTGCTTTCTTTGACTTCATTTCTAAAAGTCTTAGAAATTCAGACTTGCAAGGTGGAATATTAAGATAATAAGGAAATGTAAAATCTACCAGGTGAAAGTTACTGGGTAATTTAGAAAGGAATAAATACAAACACTTTCATTGGATTACTCAGGGATGTTGAAAGCGTATCACTGAATTTTGTGGCAATCGGCAAGTTAAGAATGCTGTGAAGGTTTGATGACTACAGCAGTATCAATAAAGTATGAAACATTTCTGATGGTTGAAGTAGTTACCCATGATGGGTAGGCTACAGACATGAGCTTACACAGAGTAGGGAAGTAAAATAAAACCTTACAGAGCTTAAGAATGGAAAATATAGCAAAACATGAAGAATCAGTCAGATAAGTAGTGATGGTTCCTCATCTTTTCCTGTACTCTCTCATTCTTTAGTGGATCAAGCAGTTGACTGTCCTAAGCCAGAGGTTATATCTGTATCTTTGTGTTAATAGGCTGTGATTTACCTTCTTGCACTTTTTAAATATTTACTATTAATGAAGTCTTCTGTGTTCTGTTGCAATGAGTTCCAGGATCTAGATAAGAGCTGTGTGGAAAAGTACTCCTTTTGCATGTTTTAAAGCTGCTGCCTGGTAATTGTATTTGAGGCTCCCTAATACAAAGAATTAGGGAGAGAGGGAATTATCATTGCCCCTAATATTCTCTATCCCGTTAGTGATTTTTATAGCTTTTTAATTTCTCGTGATACAGAAATGTTCTTACACCCTAGGTCATCCTCTTTTTTTTTTTTTTTTTTCTTTTGTGGAGTTCTGCTACATCTTTTTTTGTCAAGGTTACCAGAATTGTGCCCAGAATTTATCATAATGACTTGATATCTTCTGAGCTTTTTTCTTTCCCTAAAGTTTCTAGTATTCTATTTGTCTTTTTGACTCCCCCTGAACCTACACTGGTATTCTTACAGGTTTACAGACAGTAACTGTCCTAAATTGTAATAGCCAATTAATATGTAATTAGCTACACAGAACAGGTATAAACTTACAGATATATATAATATATAAATATACCCATACAGATATCTGCATATATATGCATAAACATATATAAAATGCAAATATATATATATGCAGAAATATTTATATGTGCCATGCCATGATTTGAAATGTAACAATAAATGTTTGGTCTCCCACCACATTGTGTCTTTACCAGAAGGGTCCATTATTTTTTTTTTCCCACTGCACTGAAATATAAAAAATGGTTTGCAAGACAGCATCAGCAATGTCTGTGCCATATGTTTAAAAATTAATCATCAGGATTCCTTGATAGGAGTGCAGGTTAAGCACTTGAAGGGTAGTTGTCGCTGCCAGAAGTCATTTTGTTTCATTCCCTGTAAATTTTTTTGCTTGCTCAACCTACAGCAGTGTGGCAGACATACATACTGCTCTCAACATGTGTGTCCTGCAGGTCTAATGAATATTAGGAATGCAAAAATTTCCTTATATGCTTCTCTTTGTTGATGGGTATATGAGGGCCAGCACCCTTGGGCAGCAGAGTCAGGTTGAGATTGCTGGAGTGCCACTCATTGTGCCCAGGTCATGGCTAATCCACAGAGACACATGGTGGCTTAGTCATTGCTCCTGGCATGGTTCTCTCCCCTGTATCTGACTGCATCCAGGCAGAAATGGAGGAAAACTGAGTCATCCTTTCCTTTCACGGGAAGACAGGCAAACACAGTCTGCTTTAAAACATGGCAAAGTTTCCCTAAAATTATCCTCAGTAGAAACCCAAGGTAAATAAGCAAATTTCATTTCAAAATATTACCCATCAGGACATGACTAATTTTAAGCTTTGCCTGGGAGTCAAAAGTCGAATGTAGTCATTTTTATAAATACACTGTCTACTCTTGACCATATTGCTGTCATATCTGTCAAAGTATGCTACCTTTTTTTCCTACTCCAGGCATGGTTGGAATGTGTTAGACTATTAAGAGTAGTCCAGGTGAATGTGCCGGGTTTTGATGTGTTTGGAGGGGCAAATGCTGCCTGAGAAAGGCAGCCAAGCAAAGGAAAATAGAAAAGGGTGCAGCAGTGAGGCGGGAAGCCTCACAAAAGCCTCGCTCCCTAAAAGCCCGACGTGCTCTCAGTCATGTTCCTCATCCTGCAGCCCTTGAGGTGGCCATTTCTGATCCCCGGTGCCATCCTCATGGCATGTAAAATATTAGGCACTTGCGCTTTGCCTTCGAGTTGCTTGACCTTGGCTATGTGATTTCTGCCCTAACAAGCTAATTTATGTTTTCAGCCAGAGTGTACCCACCATAGGCTTTTTGCTTGCCTTAATCCTAGATCATAATAATAGTATAGAGTACCAAACTTCTGCCTACATCTGTGCCAAAGTCTCTAAAGTTCCCAAGCAATCAAATTTGGGAAGACTTACCGGGCAATTTTTTATATATCTATAATTTTTGAACCACAATGAGATTCCTTTACGGTCTGGGGAAGTGCCAAGCACATGTGATTGCTTTTTTTCCTTTGTTTTTTTTGGTCCCATTTTGTACCGTATGCTGATTAGAATGCAATGTGGCTGTTGTTTAAGTGAAGTGGCTACAAAGTTAATGCAAATGTAAAACACTTCAGAGTTTTGTACGCAGTTCTTTCAGACTGTTTGGTTTTGTGGGATATTTTGGTTTGGTTGCATTTGGAGTTTTTTGTGGGTGTTTGGGAAGTGTTTTGGGGGTTTTGTTTGTATGTTTGGGGTTTTTTTGTTCCTTTTGTTGTTGTTGTTTTCTTACGTGCTAAAGCAAGCTGATGAGGAGGGCTTTCCAGAGCAGAGAGGGAAAAGGGTCTCTGTGCTATTCAGGACGCAGAAGAGATCTGTCTCCCATTTATTCTGACATGCAGGCATAAGCGAGACTGGGAAAAAAAAAATATCCTTCATCCTTTTGGCTTCTGCCCGTTTCCCTCGGTAGCTGATTTCCCTCCGTCTTCCAGAAGATTCTTATTTCTGGGGGACGCAGGGACTTCCCGAGGCGCTGGCCGCTAGAGGATGCTCCTGGTCCGGCGTTGGAGAGCAGCGTGCCCGGGGCCGGGCATCCTCCTCCTCCCGGCACAGACCCTCTTCATCCCCCTCCCGACAGAGACCCCAGCCCAGCTCCCTGGGGAGGACATGACCTGTAAGGCATTACCTGCATACCCTGGGATATATAAAATGCAGCTTCGTGCTGCAGAGAGCTGGGGTATTTCCACCATCAAAATGGAAAAGAAAATCCATCCAACTCACAGGCAAGATCGCAAAATGCTAGTGACAGTCAGAGAAGCACACTGTAGGAATCTGAATGTTTTTGTTATGGTGAAGTCCATGGGCTTATTTAGGTGACACTATTAATGTTTGCACTATTTGCAGTGTCACATCCTGGTATTCAGGTGTTCAGCTAGCTTTAATTTTTTTGTCCAATCCTTTTAAGTGATCCAAATCTCAGCGCTTAAATTACACTTGAGGTTTACTCTTCAGTAAATATAATGGAAAGGATATTTGCAATTAAAAAAGGGAATATTTAGCATCCAGAGTTTTTCCACAAAGGGCACACACATGGAATTAATTCCATATTTTAAATAAAAACTAACAAACATTCTCCCCCTCAGAAAAACCATACAAGGAAAAACCGACCAAATCAACAATGCCTGAAGTAAAAAGCAAAGCATAGTTAGAAAAAGTTATATATGGGAATATCCTTCTAGTACTCTGTTGCCCTTCCAAAATTCTACTGTAGCATAAACAAGTTCTCTGGCATATAGAGCACAGGATTTCGTGTGGCAGTACCACGAAAAAATAACATGGACTCATTTTTAGGTAGCAAAGCAGAGTACTCAGAAGTCAAAAAAATGGCAGATTTGAGGTCAGCTAACATTTTTTCATGTGCACTAGAACACAGTCTTTAACTATGCAATTATCTACTGCCTCTTTCTCTCTCCTCATGTCCTCACCTCCTGTGGGATTTCTGCCTTATCCAGACTACAAGTCAGACCTGCCCA
The DNA here is from genome assembly GCF_003031625.1 of Empidonax traillii. NCBI lineage: Eukaryota > Metazoa > Chordata > Aves > Passeriformes > Tyrannidae > Empidonax > Empidonax traillii. The sequence goes on along the minus strand of NW_020955369.1, from coordinate 2,230,366 downwards.
GAGATATACAGGCTTGTGCTGTAGAAGAGACTGTTCATTTCCTGCAGTGGGATGGCATGTAGTATATAAATCAAATACTACAGGAAAGGAAAGATATAGGTGAGAAGTTAGATAAGACTCTGAAAAATAGGACTGTAGTCTTGTCTCTTCCACAGATGTTTAGTAAAGTCGGTAAATTTTTCATATCGTGCGTGTATTCCCCAGCTTCTGCGTGCTGACTGTGAGATCCTACACTCTGATTAATCAGAAGTGTTGAACACCCACATCTACTCCTGAAGTCACTAGAGAGTTGTTTTGAGTCTACAGAATAATGAGTAGTGCTATCTACTATTCCAGCTCATGTGCCAGATGTCTCAGATTTTGTGTGCCTGTATCTCTCTGACTGTAATCTCCGTGCACATCTTGTGTCATCTGTAGGAGATGGATGCTGACTTTTTTCTGTCTGCAGTAAAAATAATGTGTCTGAATCACTTGTATCCTCTAATGATGGGCACCAAACAAATGCCTGGACAAAGTAAATGAATTTGTCTTCAGAGCAGGTTTTGAACCTCATTTAAAGAAAAAAGGCCACTACAAAGAATTACAGTATGAGGAATGGAACAAAATTAAGTACTGCAGAGTGAGGTGCACCTAAAGGGAGCATTTTCTATCTTAGGCATTAAATAAAGCAACATTAGTACTGTGTATTAAAGACTGTATCATAAACTATTTATCAAGCCTAGATAATAGTTTAGGCTGAGTTTAAATCACACATCAATCCTGCAATTTCTGAACGCATAAGTACTGAATTCTGTAACCTGACTGATATTGCTTAACAATGTGTGTGGGGTAAATAAAAAGGAAGCAACTCAGCAGGCTTTCTAGTAAGGAAGGCTGTGCAGCCTCAGGTAAGAGTCTAAAATGTGGCTTAATTCTGAAATTTTCCTCTTCTATTAAGTTCCTAGAGTAAATTGTATAAAAGTGAAATCCATTTCTTGTCACAGGGAAGTAGGAACTTAGTTGTTTGAGGGCAAAAATTCGTGTTGGAATGGGTCTGTTTTCTCTGTTTGCAGGTTCATATACCTTCCATAGTCACTATTCTTAACGTGATCTCCCCCTTCTTATGAAGAAGAATAGAGTTCCTGTGTCCCTGTCCCTTATTTCTGCGTTTCTATAGGCAAAACAATTTTATGTCATGTGCTGAATGAGTTTGCTTCCTGAGGCTCAGGAAGCCTCAGACTTATGGCACATGTGCTGCAGAGCCAGGCAGGGTGATGAGCAATGTCTTTCCAGAAGCATTAGACTCAGCAGCAGCAAGTACACAGTGCTACGTGGATAGCTCTGTGTTTGCTCTTTTGCTTTCCTATGCAACTTGTGTTGTGTGCAGAATTTTGTGAGCTTGCAGTTATGCAAATTGCCCTCTAAACTATTGAGAAGAGACACTGGAAGATTTTCAGATAGTGGTGTGGGGATGTGATAAGCTAAGAAACCTCTTGTAAATCAGCCAGTGCACTCAGCTCTCTTCTTGCCTTTGACAATTTTTTTCCTATTTGTAGGGTGTTTAATCACTCAAATCCATCAAAGTAAAAAAAAAAAAAAGGGTTGAAGGTGTAACTCATAAAACATAATTCATTCATAATTCACCCATTTGTATGTGTTAGGAAGCAAAAGATCTCTGGCTTTGACTTTGTGATTTGGCCTGGAATATGTGTGCAGGATACAGAATTGAAATGTGTGGGTTTTATCTGTATCATCCCATTTGTTTGTTATAACTGTGTTTTGTTTTCTTCCCAGTGTAGTTGTAACAGGACTGGGAAAGACAGGAAACTTCAGAAATACTAGTTTTAAATGTTCTGGAGCCTGCATTAGAGCCACTTGTCTTTTGCTATGAGAATAAACTGGCATATACCTGCAAGCTAAATAGAGGTAGGGACACAAATAAAAATGTTAGGAGACCAAATGATCGAGAAGCTGAATTTATTTTCTCAAGTGATTTAGGAACCATACTCTAGTTCACTGCTCAAATTGTGTTTACAAAGATGTTTAGCTCCTAATTCACCCCCACTCTTCAGGAAACCTTCCCAAGAGGTGAAAAAGAATGATGTTGACTGTGGAGCTTATTAAAGTATGGTTATTATTTGAAGTAATTTTTCAACAAATTGTAGATTCAGTCATTGAACTTCATCATAGAATTAGAAAAAAATGCTGGAGGCTTTTGAAGTTTCATATCACAGAGGGAAAAAAAAAAAAAAGGAGGTTGCAGAGCAAAAGAGATTTCTTAAATCAGGTTAGAAAATTTCCATCGGTTCCTTACACTTGAAAGCTACTAACATGGAAGTTACTTTTATTACTTTTGTGTTTTTCTGCAGTGATAGCATTTTGTTATACTATTGAGCAAGTTACAAGTGTATTTCCCTGATCTTTTATGTTTGGTTTTATTTGGCTTGAGGTTGAATATATCTTTCATAATGTCTTTTTTAATATGTCCATTTTTATGAGTAAAGGTATTTGAACAATCTGAACTCTAATAAGGTGAAATGAAACTCTTTGTGAGGGAATATATAAAACTGAAATTTGATGCTGTTAATGGTCCTAGAGGTTGTGCTGTGAGAGGTATTGAGGAAGGAAGGGAGCATGGAGCCCTGCTTGAGTCCTGGGCATATTTCCCAGGCTGTGCCCTCCACTGGTGCTGTTGGTAGGGAAAATCATACTGCTGTGGGAACCAAATTCCTGTAGCCCCTCAGTCCTTGCATGCCACACCCTGACACAGCATTCCTGATCCAGGCTCTCCGTGGTTCTTTTCTTCCTGGAATCCCCTGTTTTCCTGTGGGATCAAACTCAGAGAGTCAACAGGACCCAGTGTGTAAGGTGTTAGTGCTGGTGTTTTAGAAATGAGTTGTTTGAGGAGCTTGGTCAAACTGATTTCAAGGTAATGAGAGGATGGCTCCACCTGATTAGCAGATGGGCAGCCTTCCCCTCTGGCTGGCAGATTGAAGATGGACTGACAAGCTCCTTGTGGTGGCTGTTTGGCAGAAGTGAGTGACTGCTCCAGGGTGGAGACCCGGCTGAGGGACCAGGAGTGTCAGCTCATCACAGTGATGTCTGCTGGTAGGCACTGCTGACAGCAGGAGCGCTGTTTTCTGTTTTTCTCTTTTTTTTTTTTTTTTCTTTTTCCCCCTTGGTCATTTTCAGTGACAACTCATTGGTCAGAATGGCCCAGTGGGTAATTTATGATGTCACGTGCAACCAAATATGTACTTTGGCCATTTTTCATGCATTTTGCTAATGATGGGTCACACAGTTTCACTGGACGGTTCTAAAGATTAAAGTCATCAGAGAAGGCAGCCCTGGTGACTGATATTCTCTGACCCCATGACCTACCAAAGGCCATAGTACCACACTAAATAAAGCTGTCTCAAACTCATTGCTTCTCTTGGGCTTTAACACAGATTTTAAAAAGGTGATCAGGCTTGTCTTAGAGATTTTAAGGAATTATCTACCAAGTCCTTAAAGAACCACTTTTAATTAAAATTTATTCTTTGTGTTTAAAAATGTAATTTTTCTAATAGGAATTTGTCCAGCTTGCTCTTATAAAAAATTGTTTTCTAAAAGTAGTCTAATTTCCCAACTACATACCAGAAGGTACTCATTGACTGGATTAAATTTATTTTTAATATATACAGCTCTGCATTATACATAGAATGTGATCTGTTAACAAGAGAGTCCTCTTTTTTATGATATTGTCCTCCTTTATGATAAGTCCTCCTTGAGAAGTTCAAATGTCCAAGAACATAGGTGGGTTTTTCCTGTCCATGCAAGTAAAGACCACTCACGAATCTGCAATTCAGCATGACAATTTTTGTGTCTTCTTTCTGTATAAAAGGCATTGGAACAGCTCTCCTCAGCTCAGTCTTCAAGAAACATGAATAATGGAGAGAATCCTTTTGATTTTTCATTCTTTGTTGTCTGATACCTTACTGTAGGCATTTGAACCTGAGCAAAGATGTAAAATGCAGGGATAACATCACGAGTCACCAGCAAAGTGGGTACGTCAGGTGTCACAAAGAGCAGACTCAGCTTCACTTGTGAAGTCAAGGAGTCCCAGCAATCATGTCAAGCTGAAATGGGCAGGATTACAGCAAAGGGAATGTTGCAATTTGCAGTTTTCATGTGTTCCTGTGAGCTGACTGTGACCTGGCACAAATACAAGCAGGGAGCACAGGGAGCAGCTCCTGTTTTCGCTTGACTGTGGGGTGCTCTGAGGATCGGGAGCAAGGGGAACACAGAAGTTCCCAGCTGCCTTCTCATGCCCTTCTGCATGAGGCACACACTCAGGAAACTTGTTTGTTTGTTTGTTTTGTTTGTTGGTTGGTGTTTGTTGTTGTTGTTGTTTTAATTTACTAACTTAGTCAACTTAACTCTTAGATATCTGGCTTTTCTGTAAGCTGTTCTCGAGTAGGAGGCCGACTGTATTAAGACTCTTCATACAACGTACAATATATATTTAGCCCTGAACATTGCTCTTGTCATGCTTTTTAATTTACTGTGTTTCTTGCTGCTAGCAACTTTGAAATTCAGTGGAGCCCTGCAGGGGTGTCTCAGTCTCCTGTTTCCTATCTCCTCTGAGCTATTGCATTACAATCATCTGTCAAAGATGAGTGGGAGTCAAGGAAATGGAGCACCTCAAGTGGCTGACACTGCTGAGCAGATACCTTTCTATTTTTGCTGAGTGCTCACATACCTCCAGAGCACAGATGTGTTTGAGCTGGATTAGATGCACAGAAAGTTTGTAACACCTTCATTTTATAATAACAGCAGTCCTGGTTGCATGGGAAATTGATACAATTTCAACAGCTGCTATGACCTGTAAGTACAGGTTCTTTGCCGTGGATGTAGTTCTGTTGTTGCCTTACACCAGGCATAATTGCATGTACACTGTGGTTGTACTCACTTAATGTGGTTAAAAAATTACTGCACCTCTTGCAGATTGGCTAAGGCAATGAAATTCCTTAAAGAACTCAGTCTGACACAGAGGAATCTTCAGACTGCACATACTGTCAGCATCCCGCTTCCATTCCATAGCAGCATTAGGAATGAGAATGTAGGGGGGGGAAAAACCATCACAGGGTTTTTTGTCCCAGTGGTAGTGGCTGGCACTGGAATCGATTGTGCAGGATCTATAATAACTATATGGCAGAAGTTTAGCTAGTAAAATTGATGATTGCAGCTTAAAGGAAATTGTCATGCCACAGAATACACTGTATGGTGCTAACAACAGTGAAAGTTTAACTACTGCAGGCAACCTGTGGCCTAAATTAATATAGACTTTTCAAGCAAGACTCTCACACTCCTCTTTCTTAGGGTTTTGTAGAAGTGGGTTTATTAAAATAGATTGTAGAAGGCCTTATAAATATGCATGTTTTCCTTATTCTAGAACAAAACACAAGTGAACCGTTCATGTCCTGAAAATTTTGAAGTGGCTGAATCTGTGTCAACTCCCTGTTTCTGAAACCAGTATTTTATTGGAATTCCCAGTTAAGTCAATTTCTTCCATGATTCATTTTGCTTAGCAACACAAATGTAAGCTATGGCCTCTGGCCCTAATGAAATCCTTTAAATGCAGTCTACATAGCAAAAGGTTAAGAGGGCAAGGCACAGTTTAATTTCCCAATAACACTTTATGGCAGTCTTTGTAAATGTACTTGCTTCTGGAGTTTTCTAACACCCCTTTCTCTGAAACTGTAGTCAATTTGCAGCTGAGAAGTTGCTGTATTAAAATTAAGTACATGAGAGAGGTTGGAGGGCAGTGCGATGCAGGACCTTCCTGCTAAATTGCTAATCCAAATTGGGCCTTAGTCAATCTCTTACAAAGTTGTCAACATCCAGTGACCTATACGAAATGAATTGGTAGCTTCAGTCCAGTTCCTAGAGAGGTGTGCACATCAGAAGAGCAATCAGCTGGCACTAATTGGCACCCTGGGCAGCAGCCTCAGCAGAGAGCCAAAGGTCTGTAGAGGAACGGAGACTGAAGTGCTCTCTCAACCTTAAAGATGGTCCCTCTGGGTCGCAGTTTAGGGCACGTTTGTAATGTCATATGTGGGATTTTGCCCTGCCTCTTGCCATGCTAGACTGGAGCTGTGTCTTGGGAACTGCACTTCCCAGGGTGTTTCAAATGCCACAGGGCTTTTTAAACCCTGAAATCACTTCAGCTTTCCTTCAGGTATAAACAAGAGGAGAACATTCACTAAGCAATAACTTGATAGTCTGAGGTGTCAGATGACAACCTCTCAAGTTGAGGGATTGCACTGGAAAAGGCAAAGAGAGTGACTGTGTAGTCCTTAAAGAAAAACTGTCTCATGTCCATGCCCAAGTACTTTTGCTCTGTCAGTTTTTTCACCTATTGGGCTTAGAAAGATTATAAATTAGTGGTGCCTGAATATTAAAAATATATTGTTTTGTTAGAAGGTCTGTGAAGTTCTGTTCATTTTAAAAGTGTAGTAACACATGGTCTTCCTTCTCCTGGAATTGTTCCCAGACCATAATATTTTCCGAAGTTTAATTATGGGTTATTATTTTCCCAATAGCCTTGTATTTAAGAAGTTTATGTCTTGTTTTGTTGTTCTATTTGCATAGTTTCAGTCATCCAGGCAAGGTGGAAATGTGATGAACTCGAAGTCATCAGCCCATTCAACATGAATGGAGTCGGTGAAGAAGCATTAAATTAAGAAATGAGTGATTAAATACCTACCTAGTATTAAAATACCTACCTAGTATTTTAAGCCAGGCAGTCAAAGGTGATAAAATATATTGTCTGAATGGGAAGTTGAGCAAATTTTCTCTTGAACATACAAATGAGTAATGAGCAGCAATGACAAATGTTTGACTGTGGATGTCTGCTAAGAAAAAAAAATAGGCATGTTTGAAAGGGTTGGTCTGTTTTACAAAACATTTGGTGTCTTCAGAGAGCAGATTTTGTCTACCTATGCATTGTCTGTACTGATAAAGATAAAATGAAGGTGTTACACAGAGCCAGTATACTTTCAGAAATCAGAGCATATATTTTGTCCTCATAGCTTTGCATTGCTGGGGTCACCAATGACCTGCTGTAATTTTTCTCCCTCTATATCAGATAACAACAGAAACCAGCATCACAGCGATAACTGAAACGATGGAGTTCTGAAAGTAGCACCCTTTTCTAGTCATACAGCAACCCCCTTTCACTGCCTCCATGCTGTCCCACTGGATGATGTGGTGCACATTTATCTGACAGACTAAAACTGGAACAGCATGGAAAGTGAGGCAGTATCTGCCTCCCTGAGTGCGGGATCATCGACTGCTACAAAAGACCAGGGAGTTTGGAGGTACACCCTGCTCTCAACATTGCCAAGGCCCAATGCAAAAAAAATCACCCTGAAAAATGTCCTGTTCTTGTGTTGTAATGGTCTGCACTGAAACGCAGTGGTGCTCTTAAGTGTATAAGCGTTACCATTTGCAAATTCCCACCTGTCGTTCCTGTTTCCGGAAACAGTATCCCTGGCTGCAGTCTGGACGTTGCCCCGGGTGGTGTCTGACTCTTAACCCAAATCAAACAGTAATTGTTCAGACACTGTCTGGCTCTCAGGCAGTGGACAGGGAAAGCACAACAGCCTTCTGGTTACCTCTTAGTAAGCTGCTTGTGGAGTCCCTTATGCCATCAGTTCTTCAAGGTATAGGGCATGGATTCAGCCTAGCTTGCAGAACCAGGAATTCTCATCCAGAGGCATTAAAACAAAATGGTTAAACACTGATGATTCTGTGAGAACTGCTATGTTGATCCCAGTAACCCTGTCCACTTTTTGATTCTGCAAGAGGTGACACTCTCCAGCTTACAGAATCTGAGAATCAGATACAAAGAAAAGACTGAAAATATGACAGAGTGCTTGATGGTGTGTGCAGGCAGCAACAAGCACTCTCAGAATAATGGAGTGCCCTGCTTGACTCAACCAAAATGTATCTCTGCCTTCCAAGGGCAGGATGTGGTATGGATTTTATGGCCAAGACCCCATTTATTTGATGCTGATTTGAACCTGTTTATTTGGCCTTTTAGATTGAAGTTACACTGTTGTTATCTCTGGACTCAGTGGAAATAGTGACATGTATATTGTGGACCTGGGCAACAACCAGTGTGTTCTGTGAAAGGGACAGAGAAGTGACTGCTCTTTAAAAAATAAATAAACGGATCACTGTTATGAAAACCAAAGAATAATGTTTTTGCATTCTATGAAGAGTAGTTACAGTTATAACTATCAATCTGATCAAGTTAAGAAATTATATGTACATTTTGGAGGAAGATTTTTGATATTAAGAACAGTTTCAGGGAGGACTCTGGTGATGGCATACTGTCTGAAAGAGGGAAGCAGAGAAATCTCTAATACCTGTGACTCTGAATTTTTACTCTCTTTTGTAACAGTTTACGGTCTTATTTTTGAATGCTGGACAGTTCAGTTGTTCTAGTTCAGTTTCCTAGGTCACTAAACTAAGGAATATAGCTTTGAACTTTCATATTTTTTGTATGGACCCCATACCATCTCTCAAAACTCATGTTAATCCTAGGGAGGACCACAAGAATCTACTAACATATGCGCTCTGCCAAAATAAATGATATCCAGATTCCTGAGCTAATCTTCTCCTTTGATCCTGTGTATCATAAAATTTATTTGGTAAAGTAGTCATGAAATATTTCTGACCATTCTGAAGTATCAGCTGCAAAGAGCCTAGACTTTGATTTTCAAGATAAATCAGGAAACGTGAGGGTTTTTCTTCCCCTTCCAATCCTTAATAGTCTCCATAGAAAGCTTTGAAGGCAATTCAGAGAGTAGCAGTAGCCATTCTTTTTCTGGCACTTACAGCTTTATATGTGAAATTGCATGACAGGTTTTGTCAGTGTGTGGGAGCCTGACTGTGTTGCTATCTCTGAAAGCATCAGCAGAAAGAGATGGCAACTTTTGTCTTACAGTTTTTCCTCATTGGGTATGTTGAGGTTTTTTTTTTTTCTTTCCTTGTTCTACCTAAAAGTTCACAACTCACGGTATTTTCTGCACTCACAGAAAATAACATAAAAGCATATTAATGACACGTGGTCATGTCTTTCTTGCAGTGGATCTCCAGCATGGACATAGGTCTATTTCTTTCTACATTCCACACAAAAGAACCCTTAAATGGCAATGTTTTGTGCTCTGGTTGTTGCTGATCTTGCTTTAATGGTTCTTCCAATTGCCTTTATGTTGAATGAAACCTTTCTTCTCTTGCATTGTCTATTCACTTTATATTTTAAAATATTTTTATGGTTTCTGATTTACGGTGGGTTTTTCAACATGGGAGAACTTGCCCTTCCATTTTTAACACTTGGGGATGTTTTGGTTGTAACTGTGCAGAAATCACTGAAACTTGATCTTTGAGTCTGTGTTAGATCCTTTCCAACGAAGGTGGGGTTTTTTTTGCTTTATTTTTGGGTCATTGCAGGTTTGGGTTTTTTTAGGAAAAATATGGACTACTTTTTGCAAAACACCTCCTTCTTTGCTCTGAATAGCACTTTCTTGTTTCAGGACTTTGTGATGTATACAGCCACATATGAGAACAAAGCTTTTATTAGTTACTGCATAAAATCTATGTGATAAGGAAGCCTATATTTTATACTGTAGATGGAGATTTTTGGATCAGAAATGGTGGTACAGAAAGATTAAGTTGTTTCATTGAAGATTTAGGACACGGGGTGGAGCTCTGCTGAAATCTTGAGCATGTTCCAAGACCTTTCTTCTAACAGGTGTAGATCACCATGGCCTCATCTACTGGGGATAGGAAATACATTTATATGAGGAAAAGTCCAAGTTCTCATTGTCCTTGGGAGGTGGGGAGAAATTACTGTAACAGTTAGTATGTTCTGACTCTGTCCTGTTGTGATCAGTGGTTTTCAGGAGTGTAGGCTTGAACTAAACCCACCAAACAGTCCCACTCCTTTCTCCAGAGTGACTGCACACAGAATGGCCAGATGTGTGCAGTCCTTGCCTGCCCACATACCATTCAGCCAGACCCTGTACCTTATCTTTGCAGTGTAGTGGGTGTGGAGGCAGTTCCCAGGAGGCCAGACTGTGGCCAAGTGGAAACAGGGTCACCTCAGGAAGGCAGGATGATGTTAGCAGTTTCCACAGCTACCACAAGGTGCAGAAGAAGAGAAGGCAAGAACTTTCAGCCAGGATTTCTAACCTTGCTCTGGCCTCGAGGCGAGAAGGAGAAAAAGGGCATGGCTGCTGCACATCTGCAGGCAGGCAATGGCTTCAGTCATTTCTGCAGTTGTTGCAGTTTGTGATGATGTCTCAGAGCTGGAAAACTGATTTCCTTGTTGCTGAGTGTGGATCACCTTCAGGCTGCAAGTCTGCATTGATGGTGTCTGAAACTGCTGCTCATTGCCAAGCTGTGTGGGAAAGGTGTGCTTTTGCATGCACCTGAACACCACAGTAAAGAAAACTTTAAAAAATCAGTAGCAATTAAAATAATATTAAACATAATCACTAGTCTATTAGTAAAGAATGACTTATTATTCTGTACAAGTGTGCTTGATAGATATCAGGTGGGTAAAATATATCTGCTTGTGGTGTCTTTGTCCCCTTTTTATTTTTTTTTCCATTTAGCTCATGATTTTATTTAATGGAAGAGACACTTCTCACATATTGGCTTGACAATTTACAAGCATTTGTTTGTGCTGAATTAAGCACATTTCTAAACTTTGTATGTTGCTGCTGACAGTTTGGGGATTGATTTTTATCCCTAGAGAGATGCCTTTTTGTCTTTAAGGCAAATTGAAGTTGACTGCCAGAGCATTCCCTGGTAAGGGAGAGAATCTACTTTAGGGATATTTTTCTACTGAGAATTCATTTTTAACTGAGAAGCTTCAACAAGGTCATGCTTTCCATGACACTGAAAAAAAAAAAAAAAAAAGAAGTTCACAGATAAAGAAGTAGTGTTAACTTCAGAGAAAATAAATAGAAGCAAATATTACTAAGCTTTTCTTCCCTTATAGTCCTCTGTCAGGAAAGTGTGCTTAGATATACAGTAGATAAAGATTCCAGATTTTTCTTCTAAAAGCATGCATTAAATGCTGGTGTGGGCAATGGCAGAAAAGGGTCTTACACATCCATGTGTTTTCATGTATGTTATGAGATTGAATTCTAAAACTTCTTAACATTTTTAGGACATTCAGATTCTTTCAAGAACAGATTCATTGCTTGTCCCCACTGGCAACATGGGAAAGGATTTGCAGACATGAATGGATTAATGTAATGAGCTGTGTGTGAGGATGGAGGATCTCCAGCAGACAGGTGCTGTAAGAAGTCTTCATTCACATCAAGAACACCTAAATATTCTTTTTTTACAGTAGGGTCTGTGGCTGTATGTGCTGGCCTAGAGTTACACTTAAACTTTGTCCAACTTACAACCACTCAGCCTGAAACAGTTTTTGGATACAAACATGGTATTGTTGCTGTTTTGACCAGGATGCTGGAATTCATTTATATATCTTTCCCTTCAAGGTCTTTTTGGCACTAGATTTGTTTCGTAGGAATGTTTTGTCCAAATACTGCTAAAATAAATAGAGTCTGTGTATATATCTGTTCTGCTTTCTGTGGTCAAAATGAATTGCACCGCACACCTGAACAGAAAAGCTAAATCAAACCTTGCTGACCAATAGGTAAGTCCAGAGAGGGTTTCCCTGGTAGTACCTGGCAGGTTACTGGTGAGGTGATGGACAGACCTCATTAAAGTCTCATTTCATGCTTGTCTGTGGAATGAGTGCACTCTCTTTAATCTCTGTCGTTGTATTCACTCAGACTTCTAAGACCCAAGTGACTTAGCAAAATAAATAAATAACCTTAGTCCTTCAATCAGGTGACAAACTTACACCCACTTGTTTTCATGTCTAGGAAATAAAACAAGCTGAAGCTGAAGTTTTTCACTGCAATACATCTAAACTAGTACTAAGAACCATTTTCTTCAGGAAAATCTTATTCTGCTGGTTATAAAATCTTCTTAAAGGAGCTGCACATCTCCGCAGTCTCCCTTTAAGCCTTCCTTGGAATGTTCTCCTTGGATTTTTCATACATTTGAACCCTAAATATTTGAATTATCTCAGTATGTTTCTGGAGACCTGGCTATCAATTACCAGAATTTTCATTTGCTTTTTTGATCTATTTTTTCCCGTTCTCAGATTCCTCCTATAAAATCTGTAACTGTTCTCTCTTAGCATCTACCGGACCAAGATATTTGCCAAGTCCAAAAAACAAAACTTCCAATATTTATCATGCTGAAAAGAAAAAGATTAGAAATTATACCCTCAAACTTCTTCAGATGTCTTTTAAATACAACAAAAAGCACTTGGCTGGTGTTTAGGATGAGGTAGGTGAGGCGTGAGAAGGGCAGGGACTGACATTGTTTGGTTGCAACTGGTGGTGGGCAACATCACAGAGCTACTACGCTACAGCAGAGAACTCACATTTTCTGCCATGTTTTCAATTCCAGCGTTTTACTAATTAGTTTTTTAAGTTTTTACTTGGTTTTACATTGGAATTTGCATCTTTTTTTGAAACAAAGTAGAACATAGTATTTATTAATAGCGAGAAATTCCAAGTAAACATACTGTGTGACTTTCCCCCTTTTTATTGCAACTAGATGTGGATTTTTTTGAACTGTACCTTTTCTAGCCTAATCCGTCTTGTTGCTCTTTTGTACTTTTGCCTGAAGACTTCTGGTATTTAGAATTAACTTGGTTCTCAGTCCTTTTCCATTTTGTGTACGATTATGCACTTATTAAAGGTAATTGTTTCCTTGTTGCTACAGCATCAGCCAAGCAAGCAGATTTCAGCTACATCTGAGGGATAGGGGAAAACTCCATCCTAGAAAAAGTGCAGCTTTGGTAATTTAGTATTTCATTCTTCCGTCACATAGCTATAACAAACATGCTCTAAATGTGCTTTACCTGCTTCAGTAAGCTGTGGAAATCATGGAAACCTGTGTATCCTAAGTCAAGGAATAGTAGCATGAATGTTATAATACTGCCACAAAGGTTGTCAATCAGGTGTTTTTTTTTAATCAAGGCTTTTACATTCATTAGCTTTGTATTTACTTCTCTCTTGGGTTTTATTTGTAATTAAGAATAAATTGCATGATTTTACTGCTACAACGTTTTCAAACTTCAGAATTCGAGGAATCAATATTTATATATTTTCTGGGGCTCAGAAAAGGGATTTTAACTTGGCCTACTCATGGCAAAGTGCCAATTTTCATTAATTAAGTTTGTAATTGGGGAGCAGGAGTGAGAATAGTTTACAGAGGTGGAGCAGGAGAAGAACTATAAGTAGCATTGCATGGCAAATGAGATGCACAGCTTCCATTATCAGCAGGAGCTGCATGTCTAATCCACCAGACTCGGCACTGCAGAAAATGTACCCTGGGATGTCAGGTGTTAAGGGGAAGAATGGGCCTCTCACGTTCTTTGCACTTACAAGCCGGCTGTAACCTTTTGACTCTCTCTCTCTTTCTCTTCTTGAGTTTTGTTTCCTGAAAGGAAAAGGGGGTGGAGGAACGCAGGGTAAGAAGGCTTAAAGAGTGGAAGATCTGTTTCAAAGTACTGTAGTGCATTTGCAAGCTTTTTTCTTCCTTTTTTTTTTTTTTCCCTAGAATTAGTTTTGTTTTATTTTATTTCTTAAAGAAGCAGTGGCTTTTAATGCAGGATATTTAGAGCACGGCTTAAGGTATGAATGTCTTGCTGAGTACCACTATCAACACTGTAAACTTTACAGATGTGATTCTGCCACAAGTGTTTTGCACATAGCTTTTTTATCTTTCTGACTAAAATGAATATATTCTCATTTAAGAGCACAACAGAGGAGGAGAGCTAGTTCTGTGAATTAATGTTACAGGTATTGCTTTTTGTACTGACCCCTGTTATGCAGAAGAAAAACCCCCCAATAATAAGAAATCCCTTTTATTCTCAAAGGATTCCTTAATGTAGCATGATCATGTATTGATCACATTGAACTTGGATGTATTGCAAGACTGAAGATCTGCATATGCAGAGAAAAGACTTTGTATAATACTTACACGTTTCATCTTCTTGCTACCTCTGAGTTAGTAAGTGTGAAAATACCTCGATGCAAGGAGTCGAGCATTTACTTCTTAATATGAAGATAACGGGGAAATGAGGTGGCTAATTAAGGTAGACCTCTCCAAAAGTCACGACTTTTTAAGGAAAAAGAGCAGAATGTGGAAAAATGTATGAAAACTTACGTCACCCTTCCTTGAAGTAGTCTGTTATGGGCTGATCCTTATTAGACTGTAAAAACGGAAACACTAAGGTGGTGCTTACTTTCATTAATTAAAAAGAATCTTGCTCATAGCACAGCACCTTGAGAATGTTAAAGGAGTTTTATATATTCCTGGCTCCTATCTTTGGTCTGAGGACCTCGTTCTGCTTCAAGCTTTGTGTCTTTTTTTTTGTTAGAGATTATTTTGAAATGGCTCACATTGCCTTTGCATGGCTGAAATGTGGCAGCGATGGAGTGGTGCCAATGGAGGGGTAATTTTACAGCCAGTAATCAGGAAAAGGAAGAGTCCTTAGCCAGGGGACTCAACAGTGCCAGGAGGAGCCATTATTCTATTATTATTTCCAGTGTGGAAGCATTGTTTTAAGTTACATTAAAAACATCCTTTAAATGTCTTTGTTATTTGTGTTGTAAATTTTCCGTATCAGCCTTTCCAAGTGAAAGGTGTGTGAACATAAGTGGACTGCTTGGGATGCATCTTGCTTTAGAAATTGTGGGTTAAAGGGAAACCTGAAAATCACTGGTAATTCCCCTGACTTAGCCTGGAAGTTCAGAGAGACTGGCCAAAGATGGAGTGAGTTCTCCATTTCTTAACACCTGCTGGGACCAACACTCCTCCCATGTTTTTCTATTAATAGGGACTCCAACCCCTTATGATTTAAGGACCCAACCCTGTAAACTTTCCAGGAACCTTACATTTAGAGGGCTAAAGGAGAGAGAAAGAAGCCTATATTGTTATTCATTGGCATGGCTTCGTATTTATCTCCTGGAGATTGAGTGTATGTTGAAGCCTATAATGGATTTGAATGGTGTTTCAGAAGGTTTGATGTAGGTAGTTTCCTTGTGCTCAGTTACTCAGAAGTCCAGTATCAGTAAATATTTTATATTCAATACTGCTTTAATTCCACTATGTAGAGCATGTGTTGTGAACCAGTATTGAAGGGATCCATTTATTGAATATTGTGATCATCATCCCTTTTTTATTGATAGATTTTGAGGAGGTGAAGACAAGTGATATTTGGCATAAATGCAAAAGTTGAAGCAATGTCTCCCAGATCATTTGGGCTGGGAACAGAATATAAATATCCTAAATTCCAATCCAGCATCTTAATCCTGAGCCCATTTTTTTTCATTCAAAATTAAAGTGTCCATGATTATTATTTCTACTGCCAGGGCTTTCCAAGGATTTAAATGTGACCTAATTTATTAAATACTGTCTTATGTGCAGGACAGAAATAAAATCCTTACCCCAGGGCACTTACTTAGTGTCCCTGATCCTGCAATCTGATCCTTTGAATGAATGTCTGGACTAACACAGGCCATGCTGCCTGTTCTGACCGTTTGACTGGGATTTTAATGGAGAATGAACACGTAGATTGCAGGTTGTCTGCAACAGCCCCAGTGGATTTCGGTACATTACTACTACTTTCCTGCATGGTTACGTGGTTCCCTGAGTCCTTTACGAGCTTTTGTGTAGCTGTTGCTCAGTTACCTTCAGCAGACAGTGAAGTTTGGGCTGAACTGTTTTCTAACTGTGTATTAGCCTTGGTCTGTGGCACCACTTAAAGATGCTTTGCGATGCACCTTGAGATTAAAGTGCATCGCCCCTGCGGTGCATTGATCTCGTCTGGCCCAGAAAGGGGTTGTCATAGATCTGCTTTTGAAATCAGGACTCCCTCATGGGTTTTTGCAAGGCATCATCTCCATGTCATTGGGTTGGCAGGATATGAAGCTGAGGGTCTTTTTGAAGTTTTCCTTCACACCAAGGGGTGTATACTTGTTGTGTGGGAATTGTGGTAAGTTACACCCTCTTCTCCCTGTGTGTTCAGTGCAGGATAACTTATTGCAGCATTTATATATTCTGGATGATTTTTTAAAGTAAATTGTTTGATTTGTTGTGTTGCAGTATTAAAATGAAGAATGGAATCTGAATGCCGAGAACTCATTTCTTGCAGAGGACTGCAATACCTGGGTTGAACTTCGTAAATTAATTAAACAGTCCTATAAACATCTATTCCTTTGTAGCTACAGACAATGGTCTTATTTTATGGAACATTATCGTGTGCTTCATCAAACATCACTCTTTCTGATGTTATTTAGTTTTTGTATAATTGTAAAGCAAATATCGTTTTAAAGTCTGTTTTTGTATCTCATATTTCAATCTTTTTTTTTTAAGTACAAAAAAGTTAGTTTTCTGCGTCAGATGATTTGTTATTGGAAAAACAAAGTAACGTTTCTTTACTCAAAACTCTTCTTCCAGCAAAACTGCAGAACATGGAAAATATTTTCCAGCCTTCAGAGTTTATTTGATTTTGAACACTTTTGGTTATGTAAGTTTTAATAAGTAGCTTTGGTGTACCCCTAAAGGCACACCCCACACACTTATGTTGTGTGACCTAGGGTCACAAGTAATGGCTGCAAGCTAATTGATTGAGAAAGGCTTGTCTGACTGGGCCCCTTTGAGTCCTCCCTTTACATTCCTAAATTTCTGTAAAGGAGGCACTGGCAGCTTTGCCTGGAGAGAGGAGGGGTTGGGGGAAAGGGAGGAAGTTTCTCAGTTTCTGATTATGCGCAGAGTTTCCTTGTACTGAGCTTATGTTCTCCACCCACTACTTAGTAAGAACTCCTTAACAACTTAAAGCTTTATCCCTGTGAGTACCAGAAAAGTGATCTGAGTATTTATTGAGCAGGGAGAACAAACTGCTTGCTCCAGGCAGGGAGAAAGCCTATGGAAATGATATTAGACCTTCAGCAAAGTGCACAGCTGCATCATACAGAAGCTGAGACTCAAACTGACAGGCAAATAAGCCAGATCACGGAAGGGGCCTCTGTGTGGCAGCTCTGAGCTACCAAGTGTTGGACAACTAGGCAAAAAGTGCAATGGAACAGGGCAGAAAATAGCACACTAACTTCAGGCAACTGTTGCTTTTTCATGGTGAGTCCAGATTTGAAATGTTGTTTGAAATGTAGCTATTTTTGTTGTCTCTAAAAACCCTTCCGTTTTACCACAGCAATCGTTTTGTGAAGCTCATTGTGTTACAGGTTATTTGTCCGGATGTGCAGCTCAGTTCTGACCGATACAGAAATGTACAGGGATAGCCCTTTCCTTGCTGCTTGCTCTCTCTTTTGCCTTTGCTTGCTTCAGGAGGCAGGTCCCGTTTCCAAAAGCAGGCTGCGTGGCTCCTGATTTGGAAAGGAAGAGTTTTGCAGCCAGTGCGTGGTGTGCAGCTGCACGTAGGTGAATGAGTGAACATGATTTCTATACAAAGTTTTCTGCAGTTTGAGCTCTGTGGCACCTCTCCATTGCTCCTTATTTCACTGCCTTATCTTGAGAATGTATGGCACGGTCACTATGAAAAGAGCTTTGTGTTTGAATTCCTGGTGAGTCGAAGGGTCAGGGCCTATGAGTTATCTGCCTGCCAGCAAGACTCATTGCTGTGTCCCTTTATTTTTCAAGCTGAAATAGAAAAAACATGTGTCCTCATCCCTTTTCTATAAACGTATTTTGAATTCAGGTTTTACATGCTGTTTGTGTGTGCTTTGTTCTTTTGACAAACTCGGGTTTTGGGGGGAAGCCAGTTTTATTTTCTCCATATTTATTTTATTTACTCAAGCTTTCCTGCAGCTTTTTTGCATTCCTTTGTTGTGATGCACATAAATTTTTTTTCTTAAAACAACATCCAGTTATTTTGATTTCTGCTAAGAGAAAAAAGGATTGATACTTGGATACATATTTCCAAAAATACCAGAGAACTGTCTAAATTTTAGGTAAGTTTCAAAATTCTGCAGAAGGTAAACTTTTATAACATTTGACTCACTTAAGGAGGCAAACACAATACTTCTAGATAAGTTCTTGAACAGATTGTGTAAGATACACTAGTCACCTAGTGTAATGGTAATAAATATGATCTGAGCTATAATGTAATTTCAGTTACTGACTTACTTTGATAAAGCTGCTTTATTAGCACAGCAACAGAATTAAACATTGCATGTTGACAGTAACATTAGAAATATGTTTGCAAAAACTGCTGAGTGGAGGAAATTTAGAGTAATAAATCATCAAGGCATGTCAAAGTTACTCTGTATGTGATGTTTTAAGATGTCTGTAATTTAGAGGAGAAATGAGTCTGTTTTTCATCCAGCAGAAGTGTGACTCTGTACAAAATTATTTTCATCATATATTTCATTAATATAAAATTCTTAAAAAAGAAAAAAGTAACTGAAGTCGGTGCTAGAAAAATCTTAAAATTATGTAGTGGTTATTTGGAGCTAAAGAGAAAAAACTCACTTGATAGAATAATTCTAATATGAAATGTAAAAAGATGGTCAGATGAACTCTACACAGAGGGTATGTTACTATTGTGTCTTGATCGGTCTTTCTAAGTTGGTATGCTCACCTGAAACTTGCTAGCAATTAGCAGAATGCCTGTTTAAAAAAATAAGGTGATGCTTCAAATCTGAGTTGATCTCACGTTGCAGTCCTTTTCAAGTGCAGAAGTTTGTATTGTACACCTCTGGTGTCCTTTCTTATTTGCCAGTTTGAGATCTTGAGTTCACCCATCAATTCTGAAAATGGTTTCAAAAATAAAGGGTGGGGGAGTTTTGTCGAAGAAAGCTGCATGCAGATTTGAATGTGGTGCTGCAATGTACAGTGATCTAAATGGACCTCATTCTTTGTGTTTTCTTATTGTGAATTGAGTTTCTGCATATTTTGACTTGGGCTAAACATTAGACTTTCTACAAAAAAATTATTGACTGTGTTCTTAGTTCAGATAAGGGTGTGCTTTTCATTTAAGAGTTTCAAGGTTCACTTTGAGGGAAAGAAATATGTCCTCTTATAACTAATATAAATATGATTTCCTTCTTGGCTATACTCTGAAAGAGGAATACCTGCTGAAGTGACCTTTACACCTTTAAAAACTGAAAGCAAAAGAAACTTTGAGGAGGTGGTCTCCTCCCAGCTTTGATGGCCTGGAGAGCTGGGTATCCATCCACCTCCTGGTGGTCACGACGCACTTGGGGAGCAGGGGCTGGTGGGTGCTCACATGTGGCACCTCCTCCATAGGCACACGAGCAGAGGATCAATCCTTTCTGTGCTGTTGGGTTTCCATTGGCAAAATAATGCACCACTGGTGTTGTGACACCAGATTAGAGGATTATGAAACATTTCTTCATGCTCTGATGATCAGCCTGATGAAGGGGAAAAGGTTTAATGAGGAGGAGAAGAATTTGCTGAGGATTTTATGCCTGTATCTATTATTAAAAGGAGAATATCTGCTCCCAGTAGCTGTGTTCTGTGGTTCATGGAAACCCTGCAGTAATGATGTGAATGATGATTAAATGTGGTGTTCTTATTGACTGTCTGAGGGCTGACACAACTTAGTGTGACTGGCAGGAAGCTTAAACATCAATAGTATAACTGCAAATACTACTATTCTCTCTTAGAGAAAGTCAAAGAATCATCATGATCTCAAACTAAAATATTTATACTGTCTTTTTTAATTCTCTCTGACACCAGTTTAAAAAAAAAAAAAAAAGTAGTCTTGAAAAGGTTAAAACACAATTGCTTTATAAGTGTTCTTTTTTAAAAAAAAGTTTGGATTTCACATTTTTAGTGTTTTTCAAGGAGTAACTAGATTTGTTTCGTGAATTACAAAGTGATTTTGGAGGTTCACTTTTAGATTTGTTCTGTTGTTCTGTGTGGAAGAAGAAAAACTTTTATTTGCTAGACCTGTTCCCTTTATTGACCTCTTCCTTGACATAAACAGCTCTTCATGACACCTATGGGTACCTTTACTATCACATGAGAAATGATGGAAATTCAAGACTAACAGTTGATTTTTCTTTCGAAGAGAGGCACTAGTTTATGCTGCCATGACAAGGTGATGTCTATAACAGGAGAGGAAGGAATATTGACAAGTATAGGAGAATTGTAGAATTCATGGAGTCAGTGGATCACAGTGATAAAGTGAATTTAAAATTAAAAACCAAACCCTACATTATTTCCTAGTAATTTTGAAAAAAATATTTTTAAAAGAATTTAAAAAACCAAAAGAAAGACAAATTTCTTTCATCTTCTCAGCTACGACTTAGAATATGATCTTTGGGAGACAACCCAGATTAACTTTCTGTTCATTTTTACTTTCCAACAACATATTCAAGTTCATCAGCGGAAGACTATCCCAAAAGGTGACGATGAGGGTGGAAGAAGAACAGATAAGAGGAGAAATATTTTTCTCATGAAGTTATTTAACTGAATACAATATGTGGGTAAAAGCAAATGAACACAGAGAACAAGCAGAAGTAATCTCATATGAGGATAGGAGCAGTAATAAGAGAGGCAGGAACTGGGAAAGCAAAACAGAGGAGATCTAAAAGTAAAAGGAATATTGCATGAGAGGACTAAAATGGTCTGTCAGTCACTGAGATGAGCCTGTGCCTTGGGAATTGTCAGCTGACGTGCTGTCTTTCCCCTGGTTTGTTCAGAAGCGTTTCCACTGCTGGCAGTCAGTTTTATACCTGAAGTTATAAATTCATCCAAGAAAATAGGCTGTTCTTTTCAAAATTGTGGTCACAGCATTTCAGAGAGGAGGATGTGAGATGGACCTTTTCTATTCCACCTAATTCCTCTTATATTTACTTATGTTGCTCTGTCTGGCAGTGAAGGTGGGGGTGAGGATGGATGGTTACATGTGATGTGTCTGGTTGTTTTTTGGTTTAAGTTCCTTTTCTCAACTCCAGCAAGATTCCAGTAACTTTAAAAATTCTTGTAAAACCCTTTGGAAGGTCATTTGGCAATTCTGATTCTTGGATCTGAGAGGGATGCAAACCATTTGGAGCATGAAACATGAGACAATAGAAAACAGGAAATCTGTGAAGGACAAGAGAAATGGCAATGGACTTTCCACTGCCTCTCCTCTGATCAGAAATTACTTCAAATTATTTTCATCACCCATGGCTTTATTCAGGACTCTGTCAAAGGTCCTCCTGACTTTGGTAGGGGTTTGATGAGGTCAGTGGGTGAGTTCAAAACTGTGTTCATGATGATTTTCAATGTATGAATATGTAAACTATAACATTTTTTGATTTCTTAGTGTTCTACTGGAAATGACACCTTGACCAGACAATCAGAGTAGTACACTATAGTGCTGCCTCCAGTTTCTGAAATACCTCCTAATTATAGAAATGTTTGGTGATTCAAGCAATAACTAGATGAGTTTTCCAATTCTGATATTACCTTTAGAACCCAAAGACTCTGTTAGTGTTCATTATGTAATCCCAGTTTATTTAGCAATATGAAAGAAATAGGTAAGAAAAAGGTAAGAAGTACAGCTTGAAGTACTGCAGAAAGCACTCTCTTCTCCCTCTTTTAAGCCATTTTGAGTGATAGGATTCCATTTGTATTGCCAACTCTCCACATCTCTTAATCCAAGAAATGTCCCATGGACCATAAATGTCCTGGGAAAGAGATGCAGGCCCTGTAATTGGTTCTGTTTTGAACAGTCCACATGAAATTGTGTTAAATGATAAAGCCAAAGATAAATTAAAGAAGTACATGTCCCATCACTGTTGGCAATTTTTATTATTTCCAAAAAACAGCACCAGCTAAAGGCATCCTTCCAAGAAAAGTCCTTTGTGGCAGAGCTTGTTGAAGGTATCCCAGTACTCTTTTGCTGCTTATCACTCTTCCCTGCTGCCCCTGTAAGGGTGTACAACCTTGGACAACTAGTCAGAAAAATGGATCAGAATTGACCCTGGTTAAAATAATGCTGAAAATGAGGATTTGGTTTTGGTGCATGTTTTAAAAGTTATTCATGATTGTGACCTGGTTGTCACTGAGCATCTGTTATTTCAGCTTGTCAGTAATAAATACCTGAAATAAAAATCTGTGCCCTTAGTAGGGTAGAGTAAGTTATAAACAATGAAAAGGGAGAAAGTGATCAGCACAGAACTTTGTTCAGAAAATATACAAAATGGGACACAGCAACGTGACAGAATCAGTCTGTGTTGAAAATACGTTTGAATTTATCATGTGGAACTCAGAGTGTGCTCTCTGTTGGCCCCATAAAGATTCTTTCAAGCTCTTGCTGGAAATTCACAAGGAAAGTTTTTTCCAGAAATACCCAGGGTAGACGCAGCCATTCTTCCACTGACATCAATGAGAATTACATGAGTATTAGGCAAAAACTGTAAAAATTAATGCTAAAGAAAAGTAGGATTCTTCAAATTCTTTCCTTTGTGCTCTTGTTTGTTTGCTTAATTTTTTTTTATTTGCAATCTAGTGCCAACCTCTGAAATAAAAAAAAGAAATTTGGCAGGATCTGGTAACTTGATCATGTTTTAAGTTACATCAAGCCATTTGCTTTCTATCACTTTGCCGTTCTTTTAACTGTATTCTTTGGCCTGAAATTTTTCATTGCATAGTCCCAAACCACAGGTGATTCTTTTTTGTTGTTTGTTTTCTTTTCTTTTTTTCCCTTTTTTTGTTAAAGGAAGCATGTTAAAATTATTTTAAGCAGCAGAAGTAGGAATACATTACGTTTCTCCTGTTAAAAATGAAGTAAACAGAACCAACTCAACCAAAGTCTTTGAACAACAACCCTTGAAAGCAATGTAATCAACAGGTAGTTTGTGGACTGCTTTTAAGGGTTTGACGTAAAAATAAATGTAAATTGTTATATACTGGAGATGTTAAATTATAACTACTTATTACATGTCTTTTGGCAATAGGTGTTAGGCTCACATGGAGAAGGAATGAACCTTCCCTCAATCTTCCAGATTCTTCAGGTATTAATGCTCAGTTTTGATGTAGATTGTTCATTTTAATGCTGCTGTTGGCTCTGTTTCCCAGAAATGTTTGTTTTCAGTACTGAATCAGAAGTCAAGAATCACAATCAATTCTTGCTGTAGTTTTTCACAAAAAGAAGGAATGCCACTATGAAGCCTTCTAAGTGAGCAGGGCTGGCTCAAGTTTCGTATGGACCTTGTAATATATATTCTTATGGACAATATTGCAGGGAGAGGCCTTCCCCCCCCCAAGGGCTTCCTAGACTGTAGCTGTGTTAATTGAAATGAGGATGTGCTGTGTTTTTTTCCCCCTCTTTATATGCTGCCCAATATATGTAATTGCAATAATTCAACAACTTCTGCATCTCTCCCAGCGTTACTACCAGATGATTGACAACAGTACTGTGACTCATAACTCAGCTCTGGCAGGACAGGCAGTGACCATCTCCCTTGTCTTACCTCAAAGTTAGCACTGTTTTATGTTTTCTTTTATTCAACCACTTATATTCAATAATCTGTTGTTTTAAACAGTTATCATGCCATATGCTGCTAGATTATGGAGTATAGACGTATTTATTTTTGGCAGATCACAGCAAATACAGCTTTTGAATTGCTTTTTTGAATAGAAATATACAATATTCCATAGAAAACCTCTGAACTGAACCAATATTTAATCATTCTGGTTAATATTTATGTATTAGGGAACAGTGTGATAGTGACACACAGAATCCTGACTTTATTCCATCTATTCTATCTCTTATTTTGTATTATTTAGACTTCAGTTCTGATAGGTTTTTTTAGGGGGGTATGCTTCATTTCATGTATCAAATCCACTACTCTTTTGCTTAAAATTTGGCCAGAACTGCCCCCCTTTCAACATACATCCTTCTGATCAAAAGCCCAAAAAAGAGAATAAGGAAAAGCAATGCATGAGAGAGTGAATAGGCAAAGAGATTTATTTAGAGGATAAGAGATTTGCCTACACTTACCTTTTTTTGTATTTAGTAATCTGTTAAACCAAACGATGCTGTTACTTGCGAAATAGGTTTTTTTGTGCCTCAGTCTTCTAAATTGAAATTAGTAAAATGTTTTATACGTGGTTGAATGTTGTGACTTCAAAGAACTCTCTGGGGGGAGAGTATTGGAGATGGTGTGATAGCAGGTTTTTTTGACTTGGGAAAAACAGAAATATCAAAAATTTTACATGGAAACTTGACTCTTTTACCTACACTGAGCTATCTGTGTATAGTTGTACATCAGACTGGTTTTCATAGGGAGGAATCTGTTCTTAAGACAGTTCAGCTACAAACTGTTGGAAAGAACTTCCAATTTTAGACATTGGCGTGGTTGAACACCTTCATTTTAGTTTAAATAATTTGAAAAGGTAACTATTTTATGGGGATTTAGTAACAGGAATGTAGTACACAGTAGCATTTTGTCCGTCTCTGTCATCCTGGGTTTATTTGGAGTTTACCACACCATTAAGAATTTCTAAAAGTTACAATCCACATCTGGATTTAGAAATGTTATCATCTAACTTCTCTGTACCTTTGGGCAAATCACTTAAAACATGTAATTTCTTAATGCTAAAATATTTTTAGTATTTCTATTTATTTTATAAATTAATGTGTCCATTTTTAGCTCCAAGTACATAAACTTGATAATGTCTATCTAGAGAGCTTTTTGGTTGGTTGGTTGTTTGGTTGGTTTGGTTTTTTGTTTGTTTTTTTTCTTTCTTGTTAGTTTTTAACTTTGCAGGTCTATTTATCTGTGTTCTCAGAGTAATTATTTACATCTGGTTGGATGCATTTGTAGGTGATCATTGGTATGTCTGAAGTCAGGAAGTGAAAGTATGGTGGATTCCTGCTGTATTGGAAGCAGAGTTCCTAAAAATTGATTTTAGATCTTAGAATATATTTAAAAACCCCAAACTGTGGCCTGGCATTATTACAGGACTGGTGAACTGTCACATTATCAACAGTATTAATCTTAAATATTTGTTGTTACTCTCACTGTCTAAGAAAGTGAGATTTCTACTAAGGTTTGTATGTTTTTCATTGTTCTTTCCCTTTTTCATGGGCTTTTGAACCCGTTCATGTATCTCAGTTGAATCTGAAAAGCAAAATTCTCAATGAATATCATGTTTTATGAAAATCTGTGTCTGTATGGAGGAAAAAAACCCCAGATCAGTGCCAATTCTGAGGAAGAGGCAGGCAGAACATAGCTGTTATACATTCTGTTTGGCAGTGGCTCAGTGGCCAAACAAAATGTGTGCAGTCCCAGACTCATCACAGCACAGTTTCTCCTGCCAGGTGATAGTGTAATAAACAACGTGGAGAGATGTGGCCATTTGTAGTGAGAAGAAAGAATGTGGAGATGCAGAGCAAAGAACATAAATCTGTAGGAAAGCAGGTTTCACTCAATCTGGTGCTTACAGGACACCTTGGGTTTGCTACTGCAAAAGAATAAAGGGCCAAATGCCAGAAGATCTTAAAAGGATGTAAATTGCTTGCTATAGGCAAACAAGAACATCTTGTTTGCTTGGTTTTTTTTCTATTTACTGAGCATTTCATCCTGCATGGAAAATCACAAGCTGCACTGAATGCGAGATTCGTACTAATCTTTCATATGAGATGGGCCAACTGCAGTTAAGTTCTGTATAAATAGTAAGATGGGGATGCTGAGATACAAAATATGATAATAAAAGTTAAGTTGAAGGAAACCTACTTTTTTCCAACTGTGAAT
Organism: Empidonax traillii; assembly: GCF_003031625.1. NCBI lineage: Eukaryota > Metazoa > Chordata > Aves > Passeriformes > Tyrannidae > Empidonax > Empidonax traillii. Next base: position 2,204,504 of record NW_020955369.1, on the reverse strand, counting down.
TAAGCCAGAACTTGTTTCTTTACTTGGCTCTGTTGAAGTCAGCATAGACATGTTTAGATGAGGATAAAATCTTGATTTTTTCAAACACTTCAGTGTTTTCTGTTTGTTTACATTTAAAATACCTATATATTCCATCTTACCTTGGACAAATTGCCTGCTTCTGTAAACTTGGGGTGAGTCTATTCTAAAGGTGAGAATTATAATACTGAAAATATTAATGATTTCCTGTGAAGAACACTTTAGTTCTCAGCCAAACAAGGTTCATCAATGGAAATGATTCATCACCGTCTTTTATGATTTTACTGATTATGTAGATACAGTTTTCTAAAATGCTGGAACTTGTGTAAGATAATTTTCCTTCTCCTAAAGTCATTCCAGAGAAGGGAAAACACCAACTCATTTTCATTAGTATGCTTTTGTTTTACAAGCTGAATGAGTGCCAGATGATGATCATCAGCAATCACTAGTTTATTTATTAGAGGAAAATAGAAGCATTTCACATTTGAGTATCAGTTACCTTTTATGGGCTGCTTTAGAAAGGTACTACTTCTAAATATTTTCCTGGGCATTTTTCAAGAAATGGGAATGCTACCACTGTCAAGGGAAAAATACTGATTCAAGTCATGGCAGACCTGAAGTCCATCCAGCAACAAGTTTTGGATGGAATTTGCAGCTGAATTAAAAAAGTTACTACCAATTAGGATTTGTCCTTTGAAATGCTAGATAACAGATGTATTTAGCCACAGTGGCCATTCTCAGTGCTCAGGACACAAGTCTCCTCTCTTCAGGGCATTTAGAGCTCGAGGTAAGTTCTTAGAGCAATATTCCCTTCTTATAGCTGGTAAAGCAGACCATAAAGGCTACCCTGGGAATGGCATATGAAGGTCTTTCTGTGGCTCCTTTCATTTCTGAACACCCCTTTTGGTAGCTAAACCACGGGGATTCTCTGGAGGAAAAGATTCTTCATACATGCAATAGCAAATTACTGCTTCCAAGCAAGTAGTTCGCTTCCCTTTCTCGGCTCTCCCATTTCATATCCTCTCAGTAACCAGTGACCAGACCAGTAGTGCACTTTTCCTTTTAGCAGCATGTTGTGATGTTAGAACTTCCTGCAAAATCATGTGTTTCATATGGTTTTTATATTTTAATCACATTTTTTAAAGTGCTTCCAGATGCAAGCACATATTTGGTTACAGAGTATTGCACGTGCTTACGCACCGATAAACTGGTAAGGCCTGCATTCAACAGCCTGGAAATCCATATGTGACTCTGTGTGTGACTTCTAAAGCTCTGGTTTGGGATGTTGTAAGTCAATGGATTGAGGTTGCTGGTTTTCTCAGAGGTGTTCAGCAATAGTTAATGTAATAATTACAGTGGCTTAGTAATGTGAAAGGTCCTATTGAAAGAGAAAATGCTTTTCCTTTTCCTTCCTCCTCCATGAATCAGACATCTACTCATGCTTCATTTGGCTCTCGCCAAAGACAGACGAAGCACCCAGTCAGAGAGGCTGGTTATGTGCTTAGGACTTCCATATACCTGTGCAGGAGCACACACAGCAAAATGAATGTGTTCTGGACTCAGGAAATCCTCCTGCAAGTGCACTGCATGTGCCAATACAGGAGGTAAAATTACTTCATTAATTTTCCTTTTTATATCTCCTGGGATTGGCAAACTCTTGTCTGTTCGCAACATCCATCTGCCAGAGATCCCTTGCTGCTTTCCCCCCAGACAGTCCTGGGCACAAGGAATGCTCCTAAGGGAAGCAGGACACAGGAAAAGGAAGAGGTGATTTTCTCACATAATGCGATGAGTGACTGGAAGTGCACGTGAGGCAGGGGAAGCACATGCTGGCCCTGTAGAAGGCTCCGTCCTACTTGTGCTTCAGCCATTATTCCTTTCCAAGCAGGAATCTTGAGCAAAATAAAACACCAGCAGTTTCCTTTTTGCTTATTCAAGTTCTGTGGTAGCTCAATCAGACCTGTATGGAAAGCTGAGAAACGTAAAACAGATCTATGTAGCACATCTTGAGTGTGGGTGGTGGGAGGGAGATGGGGTGTGGGGCTGGAGTTCTTTGAGTGTCCTAAAAAAGAGGAAAACAATGAGATAGGTACCTAATGGCCATGGAATAGGTTTTGTGCAAGAAGTGGAGGATTTGGGGCAGATCAATTCTCAGAACTTCATATGATGAAAAAAATCAAGGATTTGGAAGCTTTTCACAGAGATAAAATCGGAGTATTTTGTAAAGGCTCAGTGAGTGAAAGCTGAGAAAAAGAATCTTAACTTGATATATATATATTCATAGTCAATAATAAACTGGGATAATCAGGAACAGGCTGATGCTGAAGGCTGCTTAGGTCATGCCATGCAGTGGCATTTGTCGGTAGCTTGAGAGAAATCTTTAAAAACCCCCACAAGGTTTGTGTGAGAAATGCACAGAAACATCCATAATTTAACTGAATAACTTCACATGTGTTAAGGTGAGCTCAGTCTTGGCTTAGAGGCTGCATGCTGCTTGAGTTTTAAAAAAGAAGATTTTATTTGGTTCACTTGGGACATCTCAGATGTTGATAAACTGGAAAGATCTGTGCCACTACTTCTGTCATATGGTCACAGAGAAAAACACGTGCAACAGAAACGTACTGTACAATGAATCAAGTAACACAGTTTCTATTCAGAACACAACCTTGTGGGTAGATTATATAGAGTAATTTTAGCCCCCTTAGAAGTGTGTTGCTAGAATTACTCTATAAAGAGCAGAAATAACAGAAGCCTGGTAATTAAACATGATGAATAAAAAAAAAAAAAATTGGAGGAAAAATATTTATTGCGATAAGATTGAAACACTTAAAATCTTTTCAGTTAGAGTCCACATTAGCCTTTGTGCACCAGTGGCATTTAAATTAAAACCAGTATGTTTCCGTAAATAGAAAAGTTGGTTTTGATGAAGGCGGAATTTGTGATTAAAACAGATTCTGTTTGAAATCCCTGATTGCATCTATAAAGCAACTCCTTTGAACAGCATCGTGCTGGCATGCTGTTGATGACAATAAAGCTAAATATAAGTACAGAGAGATATCTGCAAGTGTGTGTGTCCAGGTATATATTTACACATGTAACGGAAAAATTGGAAGCAATTGGGAAACTCGACTCATCTAATTCAATTGGGGATGTGATCGGACCCAAATCTGGTCAAACAGAGATATCTGAAGTTCCTTGTGTAGGAAAGGAGCAGTGCCCACTCTACCCCACCTATTACGAGCAGATTTTAATTATGAGCAGATTATAAATGCAACCCTGCCACAGTACACAGGCTTGTATGAAGACCTGCACACAACTGCTGAGAATGGACATCTTGTAAGAGATGTAGTGCTGACATAGGCTGGACACCAATGGGTATAAAACTAAAATTTTCACAAGGGGTTATTTTTTAACTTTGTTTAACTTTTTTTTTTTTTTTTTTGCTATTTCTTGTATGGTGTATGTCTCAGAGTCCTTATTTCCCAATATCTGCCTTGAAAAAAGCAACACTACTGTTACATTTTATTACATATTTATTAATTGCTTTTTATTATATTCCTATTAATATAACTAAGATTAGGATGGTTTTGATCCATTAAATCACTCCTGCTATATCTGGTTTTTAAATTCTACAGTGAGGAAGTAAAGTTGATTAGTTTACATGTGCATTTAAAATGAATGCTAAGGCAATCTTCCATCAAAATACTTATAATAGGGATGGAAACATTGCTTGTATGAAACTTCATCTTTTTAAAAGGTGAATGGTGATAAAATAACATAGACAGATGTATACTGCAGGTCTGAATCCATCACTGATGTTGCCCACTTGTTAAGTATGTATTTAGAGAAACCTAAAAGGTCCCCCTGCCAGTACTTTCAGTCAGTTGTAGTTGATGGCAAGATCTATAAGCCCATTTTTTTCAGATTTTTTTTTTTCACTATTCTGCTTTCTCTATGCTGTACCTACAACCACATCTTCTTGTGTATTCATATAGAGCATGAATTTTACTCCAGTGCTGACGTTTCTGCCAGGATGTATAGAGTATTTATTATTTTATAAAGGGGCAATATTTATACTGAGAAAGTAGGTATTTACTATTGCTTATCTATTATATTTTTAAGCATATTAATATTTTCTATAATATTGAACTAGGAAGAAAAACAAAGAACTTTTGCTAACCTTTTATTTTCTTTACCTTTTAATCCAATTAGTAATAATTTTCTGAATCTTTAATACTTTAGTTGCTAATCAGTGTAATTTTTTTGCAAGTGACTTACTTATTGCAGCAAATGTCTAAAAATTCTCCAATATCAACATTACTAGAGATGTAGATCATGTGGGAAAACTGTGCTGAAAGACCAGCACGAGGAATCACTGGATCCTTTAATGCAGATCTGTCTTATGCAAGGAACTTATAAAGGTGGAGTTGGCAACTTGGAGGGTGTATTGAAGTTTTAAAGTCCTGAGGTCAGGATATTGGATAAAAATCTTAATTTTCATTTTAAAGAAGAGAAAAAAAAATATGTATAATCCAAATTGTTATAGAAAGAACAGTAAACCATGACTTTAGCATGAATTCAAATAAGCATTAGAACATAAGTTTAAAAATACACCATGTTTTTAATTTATTTCAAAGTCCTAATATCCAACTCCTTTGAAGTCTTACTTTGATTTTGTACATGTCAGAGTTTTATCTTCTGTAGAGGCATAATATATGTATGTGTGTGTATGTGTATCTCTGAAAGCAAGAGATCATCTCAAAGTGTCATCTGGTTTCTCTGGTGCTTGCTAGCTGAAGGCAGCTGAACACATGACAACTGGAGCAGAAATCAGAGAGCTGCAAATGGTAATTGGCAATTTAATCAATAGCTAGACCACAGTGTAAATATCTGATGATATTTGTAGTGTCTGGCATAATATGGGGAAGGCGTTTAGTGCTGCTTCTGCTTTGTAATGCTTTAGCAATGCTTGTCGCCATAAACCTGCCTTAAAACACCAATTAAACAGGGTTGGTGACTGCTTTGTGTTCCTGGAGTCATGCAATAGAGCAACACATATCAATGAAACTAGCCTGTTGTTTTACCATCTTTAAAATGACAAACCTGAATAACATAAAGTAATCTGAGTGCCTTGTGTCCAAAAGCAACATGTTGGATGGTCCTCTCCCTCTCTGTGAATTAACAAGTTATTTGAATTAACTAGTTGGTTATAGGCTGTTAGGCCCATAGTATCTACTTGAATCACCTAGCAGCTGGAGCATGTAGATGCTGGAGATTCAGGGTGGGAAGTGCAGAACAGCTGGGAAGGGCCTTGGGCTGGAAAAGAAAGGAGGCAACAGCTGGAGGGTGTAAACTTAAGGGACCTGACAGGGAAGATTTAGATGAGGAGAAAACCTTCAACTAGGAACAAGTTTGTGAAGCTTTACCTTGGTGGTAGGTGCTCCACACAAAGATTTCCCCAAGAATTTTTATTTGGTCACTCTTAAATCTTCTTCTTCCACCTCTTTTGTGCATCTGTATATACCAGTCTCAACTGGGTAACGTATGCCACATTTCATATGCTATAATTTTATTATATATGTTACTATTTTCCTATATATTCTGTTAATTTAAAATATAAAAATTAGAAAGATATCCTTAATAAGTGACTCATCAACATGTGAACTACATCATATTAAGGAACCAGTGTTCTCATGAACAGTACTTTTCAACTTCAACTAATTCCTCAGTAGTGTTTTACGTTTATTGAATTGCATAAGCCTAAATATATGATATCGTATATCTATTGTTATGTGCTTGTAGACTAAAAAGAAAAAGCAGAACAAAAAAAGTGAGATCATTCAGGTTAACATTCTGTGTGAAGTGAATTCCTCTTGAAATATGATTTTCAGAATGCAAGGTCCAGTCTTGATTTAAAAAGGTCAAGGAGAGAGAACATGCCATCATCCTTGGGAAGTTGTTCCAGTGGCGAAGTACTTATCCCTGTGTATCTGCGTCATATATATAAATATGATCTGAACTTGACTGCTGGAATTTGTTTATAGTATTGTCTGTTACCTGCGAAAACCTCCTGTCAAAACTGATTTAGCCAGTGATGCATTCAGACATAATTTTCATAGGATAAATGAAGCTGCATTACCGAGTTTCTTCCAGTCCTTTACTTACGAGGCTCTTCAGTGAGTTTCTTGAATTTTGCTCACCAGACATTGATACAGCCTTCCAACACCAGATGCTTGAGTGACAAGTATACAGTTAATCCCAGTCCTTCAGCCCTATTCAGGATTCTTCCACAGAGGTCTCCGGGGATGTGTTTTTCCCTTTGGCCCTGACAGTGCATGGGGAGCTCATATTCAGCAGAGTCATGTCCACTCTTAATGCCAAGTCTTTTTAAGAAATGTTGCCCTCAGCATAAACTCTCTCGCCCTGCCAAGAGAACCCTACTCTCTTGTTTAATTTATAGATAAATTGGTTCTCAGTGTGAAGTGAATTGCTCACAGTGGCAGGGCCTGGGAGGAGCAATCAAACTCCTAAATATCATGCTATGTCCTTGCCAATGCACTATCAATTTACTTGTTTCTTTCCCTGTAATTTATGTATGACTGAATATTTACCTTTCTTTCCCTGTTTGGGTTGAGGCTGTATATGCTTTTTCTTTTAGATTTGGTCTGCTTTCATCTGTGAACAGAGTATAGCTGAGGGTTGCAAGGTGGTAATGCTGTTTCTCTAATCATACATTAGATCATTATTATTGGTCAAACATTAGTAATATAGTATATTATTATATTATTGTTATATATAATAGTATATAATAATCTAGTAATAATAATTATTATTACTATAAAATGTTATCCATAGGGTTAATTATTTCCTGTAGTTGTGTGATGATTAAAATATTCATCTCAAGTACATTATGAATTTCCTCCCATGTTGTTTAACCTAAGATTAAATTTCTTTCATTGCTGCCGAGCCCTGTTCAGGGTGGTACTCTTTCCGTGCTTCCTCTAGAGAGCTGATATCATGCTGATTTGGAATATTCATTAGTAGCCCAACCCTTTTTCCAGAGATAACTCCAGTTATGACCATTTCAAATGCTTCTACTTTTAAAAAGTATGTTAAGAAATGAATTATTTCAAGAAAAAGGGGGTTGAACCTGAAATCTCCTTCATAGACTGAATACAGAACAGGAAGATGGGAGTCCCATCTTCTTGGAATAGATTAATGTTACCAGCATGACACCCTTGCACTGAGGGCAGAAGCTATTGTTTTCCTTCCCAGATGTAAGAAAATTATTCCCTAGTGCTAAGTAGAAGAGTAAGACTTTTTTTGTGGTGTGGTGTTTTGTTTTGTTTTTTTTTCCTGATTACTCTGTGTTTAAAAGCTTCTGTTTGAATAGGGCAAGTGTTTTACTGGGGGAAAAAAATACTAAACCAAAATACCTTGATTCCTTAGGATACCAAATTGTATGTGAAAGTGGAAATTAATCCAAAGAAAAGCTGAAATAACTTAATAGGTATTTTTAACAATTCCTTGAACAGTTGTTCACCTTCCTTGAAATGAAGGAGGCATCTTCTATTATTTTTAGTTATCGCTTTCTCTTGAAGTCCTTTGCTAGAGCAGTTGTTTGGAGCGTTGTGACATGGATACTTATCACCTGGAGTTTGGATTGTTCACTCTGGGTCCTTCAGGTGGTGACTGATGGGGCCAGTGGAGAGGTGACGGGGCTTTCTTGAAGCTAAGGTACATACCATGCTGGGTCTAGGGGACCCTGGGACCAGGTCCAGCAAAGGCATGCAGAACCCCTGTGCTACGTTCCCTCTGGGGGTTCCAGGCTTTGAGGGGTGGCACAAGGCACCCCCAGCCTTGTGATCAGGATCTGGGCTCCAGTGCTCTGGGCTAGACAACAAATACCTTCAGCAGCCTCAGTGGTGGCCAGAGGGAGTCACAGCATGTGCTGACTCTGCTTGACCACAGTGCAGGGAGCAGGAATGGAACAGTCTCCCTCTTCCCCCTGCAAAGCAGGGGCCTCCCCCAACCTGTATGCCCCTGCTCTGACCTGGACCCTTCTCAGAAGGGGAACACAATGATCCCCACAAGGTATTTTAGGAAGAGCAAGACCAGCAGACAGACTCTTCTTCTTGTGAAATATCTCAGTTGATGAGCTGGCTGGTGTGAAGTGATGTCTTGTGGCAGTTCCTGAGCTCAAGAGCAGATGGTATCTATGTGCTACACTGTAAGTGCAGCAGAAGCACTTGGAGGATTAAAATGATGACTCATTGGAGCAAAGCAGGACAGGGAGATGAACACTTGAAAGAGATGGCTTTAGTCAATACAAATTTGTTAGCTTTTTAGAGGCATGCAAAAAATGTATTTTCCACTACTCAGAAGTGGTAAGTTTTCAGAGTTGTAAATCTGCTGTCCAGACTATATATTAAACTAAATATAAGACAAAGAGACAACAAAGGCAACTTTTTTTAATTCTTTTTTTAATTTGTTTTGGTGGGGTTGTTGTTTTTGTTGTTTTGTTGTCTGGGTTTGTTTTTTTTTTTTAATCTTATGTTTTGTTTTTCACTACCAGGTAATGAGTCCCAATGAAATTAAAAAAACAATCCTTGTCTGGCTTGGGTAAATAGAAAGATTGGCTTGTCTTTAAATGATTGATTACTTTTAAATTACTGTGAAAGCTCCTTTTAAATAGGTCAATGTAAATGACAAAGTAAGCAAAGCTACTCCTGTCCCACTCTTTGTTGGAGGCAGCTTTAAAATTTTCAGCATACATTTCTGGTGTGTAACTGAAGATAACACACCTCTAACATGCTTCCTAAGTGATACAGTTGCTGTGAATGAGGTAGAGGTGACACATGTAATGAAGATTAAGGAGTTTTCCAGTTTTTCTTTTAGATACAATTTTGTGGGAGGTTCTAACTTCTGTGACACTCAGAAGCTGAAGTATTTTCTGCTTTAGAGAGTGCATTTTTGTTATTGGGTTGGTTTTGTCTTGGATTTTTTGGATTTTGGCTTTGTTTGGTTCTAGGGATGAAAAGTATGATAATTGTAGCATCTCTGATTCGGAGATAAGCGAGAAAAATACAATACTTCAACAGTTTTGTTGGGTTTTTTATCTGCATTGTTTAAAGTTTCTGCAGCTAAAACAACTGGGAAGAAATGAACCAGTTTTGGCAGGAAATTCTTTAAGAGGTCATGATGAGACTGTGTTTTATTTTAGTGCATTGTGAGCTACTAAGCTTAAAGAATACAGTTTAATAATGAACATTCAAACTGCTCAGAAAAAATGTCTGCTAAGCATGCTCATAGGCTGGGTTAGCTGCATGTTGAAAAGTCAGAATTTAAGACTAGGAATTAGACAGATATCTGGACGTAGACATCAGCAGATAATGTAAAGCATACCAGGGCTCAGGTAAGGTTTTTTCTTTTTAAAACTCAGCATTGATCTCTTCCTTACAGTTTATCATAGAATAATAAGTAGTCCTATGACAGTGCCTGCCAGCAAGGTCTGCAGAGAACAGCCTGTCTCGTGATTTGATTTATGGCACCAAGGTTTAATAGAAGATTCAGGCATATCTATTCATACAACCTAAAGTTTCTTTGCTGTTTGACTATGTACTGTTCGCATTTTGTAACTGCGATTTACATGGAATTATTTACATTGCTTGAAGTAATATGTATAGTAATCTTTCCTCACACCTAAGGGTAGCACAAAGTTACTGTTTTAAAACTAAAGAAAACTGTTTAATAGAATGGGTCTGTTTTCTGAGCCTCTGTGTATTTGACTTGTCATGACACCAATGAAGTGGAGGAGCTAGACCCACCTACAGACCTCATCCAAAGAGACCATGTACCGAAAAAGCAAATTTTACTTGCTGGTGTACCATAAATGTTTAATAGCTCTGGAGAAGAACTGTCTGACAAGTCTAATGCAATAGAAAATAAACGAGAACTGCCAATAATCAGAAATATGCGAGGAGCTACTGGGACAGATAAAAGTCAACACAGTTGGCTAACCTCACTGTAGAATCAGAAACCCCGTTCCTTTGCCACGTATTTCTCTTCTTCTAAATAAATCCTAGAGCAGTTTCTTCCCTGTTTCTGCCTTGTTCCTGTCCATCCTGTTTTGTGGACAACACAGGTGCCTACGGGCATTTCTTGAGAACTGCCTTTTTGGGCATTGGTGCCTCCTCTCCGGAGCAGCATCTGCTGAGCCCTGAGTCACCCCGTGCCTTTCCAGGAAGAGAGGGACAATGACAGAGGGAATTTGTACAGCTTGTGTCTGCACTTGTTGCTGCAGTGGAGAACTTGAATCTGTGTGTGGAACTGTGCACTCAACCCAAAGGTCAGAAGGGATTTTACGAGGACGCAAAAAAAAAAAAACCCTGAAGTGGCCGCAGCTCGTGCGGGGCCTCCCTGAGGCAGCCGAGGCCTGACGTCTTCGGCCTTGCAGGTTGCCAGAGAGCTCTCATCCGCAGAATGAGGCTTTAGGGGAACGGATAAATATTTGGGGAGTGCAGCAGTGGAATGAGCCTGCTTTACTGTGTAAGCTGTTTAATGGACAGGGTTTGGCAGGCAGAGCTGTGCTCAGGTCAGTCGGCTGCCCAGTGGGGAGTCCAGAGTACCTGTTGGTGCAGGGAGCAGTTCTGTGCCTGGCTGGAACCCTCAGTTTGTTACAGATGTTTGGCATCCACAGGTATCTTTACAAACTGCTTTTATAAAGTTCAAGCTGTAGTACTGGCCAGCATAAAAAACACATTTGAAAATGTGTTTGTAAAAAAGCTCGGAAACCACTGAATGGTAGTTTCAAAAATCTCATTTCTTGCCATTTGACTTACACAGCTGAAGGTCGCAGGTTTTTTTGTTCGTATTTGTGAGGCTGATGTTGCAGTGGACTAGACCATAAACATGATGGTTGTCCACACCAAGAAGTACCACTGGATTCTGCTGATGGTTCAGGTCAAATCACTCTTGAGTAAACAGTAGTAAATGTCCATTTGTTTAAATCTCTTATGTTTGCTTCACATGTCTGAAGCCAAACTAAAGATTTGGCACTACGCTTTCATTACATCCTTATGAGAACAGCTGCACTATGCTGAAAGCTTACCAAGATCTTAAAACTTTAAATGTAGCTCTTAAGAGTAAGTCAGTTAAAATTGAATGCATCAGTTTGCTTGTTTAGAATAGCAAGTATTAGAGTGCAGTAGAAGCAAATCTGAAAAGCAAAACATTTTGCTGAGGACCTGATGTGCACTTCTGGGGACACTTTTGAAGTTTTTACTTCAGATTAGGTTCAGGCTGGTTCTGTGGACTGAGTATTCACTTGTGATCACAGAGTATATTTTTCATAAGCTAACAGTCCCACTCTTTTTTTTTTATTCTTATTTTTAATTAATATGTGTTTTTTTCCCCTGTCAGGAGATGCATATGATGTTCTGACATAGGCTTGGGTTATGTGCCTGACATATAGTAGGTTAGCACAATGAAATGCAAATTAAACTCATGTTGATTCAAGGAGAGTTTTAAAATGAGATCCTACTTTACAAATATCACACATTTTGATGAGGTTTCACTACATATTTTACTGAAATTAATGTTTTAGGGCCATGGAGATTGCAAGCTGAAACAGGTTGCAGGCCATCTGCTCCATATGTTTTCTGTGATGGCAGCCAGTTCCAGGTGCTTCGGAGTTTAGAAGTCCTTATATTAGATGGCTGTGGAATAAAATAGCCCCAGGGCAATGTCTCTGAGTTCCATATCAGGTTCTCTGTTTGTTCTATTACCTTAAGCAAAATATTTTGAAAACATCTTACTTTGAAAACAAATATGGTTTACTTCATGCAAATCAAGACATTGGCAATAAAAAAGACCTTTCTGTATCTGAGCTTTAGGACAGATGACTTACAAGCTTCACCACAATTATCTTTAAATGGCTTAGCGTATGCTCTAAGAGATGATCTGAAAGTTATAAGTTTACTGGAGTTGATTGTATTTTTTTAATGGTGAAACAAATTTCTATTCAGCTCCGTTACTTGAGTTGATGAGTCCAAACCAGCTATAGAACCACAGTATCCATTCTCTACTGCACAGAATAGTTACTGATTTGTAGATATACATAAAATAAAGATTTTTGCTCTGTGCCTGAATAGGATTTTTGTAGAATTTTGCATTTTGTAGAATTCTCTATCAGTAGATATCTTGAATCACTTGGATTATGCTTTCTAAAGTTGCAGCTGGGACATTTGAAAATAGTATCTTAATACCTGAGGGAAAACCCCCCCACATATCCAGTCAAATGGGCTTCTAAGCAATTGCAATGTTAATTTTTTGGTCTTTATTTCCTAAAATTATATGCAGTATTTCACAGTACACTGAGAATTTCTGTATCTAAACTTTATTTGTATACCTTCTTTTGCTACTGGCAACATTTTTTTCTCCTGTTCACTTCAGCATGCATTTATGAACCAGCACATTTCATTAGACTTCCCTTTGACTTTTTTTTTTAACTGGAAATGCAGTAACTTGTCTCAGAAAAACCCTGCAGAAGACCTGATTTTTCTCAATCTGTTCCTCCCAGCCTCATAGGGGAGAGTGGGATGTCTGGTGGGAGGGATCACTTCTGAAACCCAAGTTGGTGCTCACAAAACACAGTGCCCAAGACAGCAGTGAAACTTTCCAGTTGGAGCATGGGGTTGTCATTTCTCCTTTCTCATCCTTCCTCTGCTTCATGGAAGTGTTCAACACCATTCACAGCTGGCTTAGCTGCTGAGTGGGAAGATGTGGAAAACTAAAGCAGCTGGGTTTTAGGAAGCCATTTTTTTTGGTGAAAATGGGGCTGAATGCCAAGAGTTTATGTTTTGATGTAAGTGATACTGGTATATAAACCAGAATGAAGCTGAAAGTTGTGTGTGTTGCAGACTGCCTACGTCTCTGCCCATCTTTGTGTTGCTGTTTTCCAAGCTCAGCACAAGGACCTCTTGATAAAATCCAGTTCTACCCAAACCTTACGCTTTTGTATTCTGTTGGAGTGGACATTCGGACCTTCAGTAAAGGTCTGAATCTGCAAGTCATCTAGCTGGGCCTTTTGTTTGCTTTATCTGTACTTCTTCCCACTCTCCTCAAACTGTTTTAAACTCTTGCTTGCTCAGAAAATCACTCTAGATGCTCTTATTTCAATAACATCAACAGAACTGTCTTTGAAGAAAGGCAAAGCTTGTAATAAAGAGCAATGCCAGGAGTTGTGCTAGTTCCAGTACTGAAACCAACGTGAAAATGAAATTACTTTTTACTTTACTTTGGGACAGAATGGAAAAATAAGTCTTTGCAGTGTGATTACTTCAGTAAAATTTGCAGGAGGTAATACCATTTCATTCAGTTGAATAAATAAACCAAAAAGCTCCACCTTCTTATCATGTGACTCTTTGGACAACTGGCACTTGGAAATTCAAGACAGTGGATTTTTATTCATGTGTTTCTTACTAAGCACGTATATTTTGAATTCTCTAAAGCAATAATATAAAAATGAGAAATTAACAGATTGCCTTGGGACCTTTGCTGTGGTTTCCTGCCATGCATATCAATTTCTTTTAATATATCCAGAAATGGCAGGGAGGCAGAAGTTGGTAGAGAGAGACCTGAGCAGAAACAAGAGGTCCTGTCCAGAAACTTGAGGACCCTTCCATGAACTTTTAGCCAGCTTCTCTTTGGGAGAAGATAGCTGATTCATGTCCATGTCATGTACTGTCCAGTGCTGAGCTGATGACCTTTACTGCCTCTACATGCTGCCTTTTAAGGAGAACACACTTCTTAAGGGCAGCGTTGAATTGGAAACAACTTTATGGACTTGCTTTTTGTTATGCGAATTAACTACCGAATTACTTGTCTTTCTACTGTGTTTATGGACTTGCCTGTTTCTTATATGAACCAGTTTAATTGGCTGTGTCAGTTCCAGTGCTTGCAGAAAGGTTTACAATGCTTGATCTTTGCTGATATTTCCACTCCAGAGTCTCCATTATGAGTAGTGTTAGCGCTCCACAAGGGAACACACATAAGTGGAGATCATGCTGTGATAATTTCTTAAGGATTCTGGCATTGGGGTGGGTGTGTGTTTGTGTTGGTGTGTGTGTCGTCCTTGTCTTTAGAGCTAAACATTATCTGTAAGTACTATAGCTATATTAGCACTTATGTTATTTCTAATTATTTAGCCTTCCATTTATTTAGTTTTAGTTACCAGTTGAACATACTTTCCTATTTAGCAGGAATAGCATCTGGTGAATATCATAAGTAAAATGCTGATTTAAGAAACACAAAGAATATTTTTAAACATTAGCAGTTACAGTTATAGCTTTAATAATACTTTGTTTCTAGCAATAGTAAAGTCCAGATTGCTGTTTAAAATCTCTTACAGATTCCTTTAAATATACCTCCAGTTAAAAAAAAAAAAAAATCAAAAAATCAGTAGCACTGAGTTTGCACAATGATTTCCACCAGAACTAGAAATAATTTTCTCACTTCTGATTTTTCTCCATCTTTATCTTTTTAGACCTCCCTAGTGCCAGCTTTCCTGCTGAGCATGTCCCAAAGCAAAGAGTTTAGGTTTTGAAGGTCTATGAGGGAAAACTTTTCATATTGTAGCTTCTCTTGGAGTCTGGTTCCTCTGCATTCTGTGAGATAATTACCCCCCATTTATGTGGGTAAAATAGATTCTCTAATTTCTTATAGGAAGATTATATGTATATTTATATATTTATCTTGTATATATATATATATATGTAGTATATTTATCTTGTTTCTAAAGAGATTTGAGGATCTGTAGCAGAGACAACCTTAATCGTTATTTCAGGTGATAAGTATTGTTCTCCTTACTGTAAAGTAATAAGTTAGGAAATTTTTCAATATTAACTCAGGTGAAACCCTAAACAGTGACTTTTAAAACTCATATTTTGCACTGAGGAGAATGTTGCTATTTTTCTGACCTGTCATAATTGCTATCAATTTTGGTGTAGCACATCTCACCTACTTTAATATGTAAGTTTACAAAAAGAGATATGAGGAGTCTGGGTGTTAATTTGTAGATATGGGATATTTTTAACATTCAGATTAATTGTGCTCTAGTAGTCTTAGAACTATCTATGCTAGAAGAAGTAAATAAATGCAAAAGAGTATTATCAGCGCCTTCTCAAAAAGGGGGGCATTGAAGCAATGGGGATACTCCTTATTCCTTGTTAAACATCACTGTCAGATGAGTTCAGCCCAAGGACTTGAAGGTAACTGTGAACAGAACATTTGGCATGTGACTTGATGACTTGATGCTGTCAAGTTACCCTTTATGGGCCCAATTGTGTTGAAAATTCAGAAGGCGTCAATACCTGCGTCGTTTAAATTAGCCTCCCACTGATGTGCTCAGCTAGATCTCAAGCCAGAAATCATACAAAATTAACAGATCTCCAGTCAAACTTAGTAAAACACTTGCTTTTCTAACTGCCTTTTATTGCCTTCCTTTTCTAGGTCTTTAGGGATTTTACACGGCGTATCTGGAAAAACAAGTCACCGTTTCAACACTAAGTCCACAGCTTGAATGGTAAGGGGGAGCTGCATTACTGTGTTGTTATTACTCAATTAGTGTGGAGCTGATGACTTGGATGAAGGAAGTGCTATTCTAGTTTCTTTGCTTGGAACAGTCATGCTTTGAGTCAATATATACCCAAAAGAACAATTTTTTTTAGAAATCACATAAAGCAGAGTTTTTAAACACTTCCATGGTTATAACTGTGAGTTGGCTGCTAAAAGCAGTGTAGAGACTTTTCAGCTCCTATTGACCTCACTTCTATTCTTGGGCTTTGTACATAGGCCTTCTTGTACCCAGATTACTATTTTTTCATATATTTAATGTTTAAAAATATTCTGTATATGCTTCTTTAGAACTTCTGGTTTGTCCTGTCCAGTTTTACAATGGTTTTACCTTCAGGCTGGCAAGTGTTATCTCTGAACAGTGCCTAGCATTTTCCATTCTAAAATCCCACTTTCAATCTATTTCTGGAAAACTGTAATTTTTTTAAGTTAAAATTATCCATATTTTTCACTCCTTCCTTTCCCTTTCCACCAAAAGATTTCAGTAATTTAGAGGAAAAGTGGCCTTCTGCTAATATTCAGGCAACCTCTTACAAAAAATATCTTCTGCCCTTTTGTTACTGTAGTAAGAGGGCAGAAGAGAAGGTGCCTTTTATAGTACCAAAAAAATTGCTCAAATTTGCCCAAATTGCTTCAATATTTACATGCTTAGTGGAGAGCTCTAGGCCTCCACATCTGAAGAGTTTATCTTCTTTCCATGTTGAATAAACACCAGTTTAGGACTGGCAGAATATTTGCTGCTTCAATCAGGACCTGCTTCAGGCAAATCTGGATTTTGGTACAGAAGCCCCAAACCAAAAGCAGGTTGACTGTACCTTTCCTGGGCTGTCAGTGACTGTGCTTCTGGGTTTGGCTCGAATGCAAACTAGACACAGAAGGAGGTTAATTAGGTTGCTATCATTTGAGAGATAATCATGCATGGAAAGCAGGCCCAGAGTTGCGTTTAAGAACTTGACAGGTACAAGAATGCATCAAATTGGGATTGCCTTTAGAAAAAAATTTTTATTTATTACAGTTACTCTGAACCAAAAGTCAGGTTTTTTAAGAGTAATTATTTATAGCACACAATTAATTGTAGTTATTTATAGCCTTCACTGAGTGTGTACTCTTGATTTGGTGTGGTGAAAGCATTGGAACAAAATAGTGTAGCTTCAGTACACCAAAGTTTGCATAACTGATGAGCAATAATATCCATGCAGAGTACAGGTCTTTCCTCACTGTTTCAGATCCACTTCAAATTTGCTGAAGGAAAATTAGCCCATGGATTTCCAAGGGGATCTGCTCTAGGACTTCATAGAAGTGCTCTAGACTTTTTAATTTCACATTTCAGTAGGTCTTGCAAAGGCTCAGTTGGTTTATTTTGGGTTTCAGTGGGTTCCTGAATACTTCAGAGACACGGGCATTTTTCATATTCACCTTTCTGGCCTGAGCATACTGTGATGAACTCTGGCACCAGCTCTCCGATCTGTCCAGTGTAACCAGTACAGTCGTCAGGGGAAAACAGACAAAACAAGATTCAGAACTTTCAACTATTCCCTTAATTTATGCCTAAGTTAAAGGAGGAGCAAAAGATAAAATAGAAGAGATAACAGAGATAAGACAATAGCAAAATTGGTTGCCGAAGTGATTCTGCAGAATTTTGCAGAAGTGTCCTACAAATATTATTAAACATCCATAGATGGCAGATGCCTTCAATTGATTTTTTAAAGAATAAAAAATCTGACCTTCTACTTTGGGTGCTTGTATATGAAGTTTATCTTGAATCTTGTTTCAGGACAAGCTGGCCCTCTCAAAGAGGCTTCTTAGATATTAAAGATAGTCTGAAACATGCAATTTCCTACAGAAGTAGCCTGGGAATACAAGCCCCATATAAAGCAAACAAGAAAGACTGAAAATTAATCTTCTGAAAGAAAAGCCCAGTAGGAAAGAATGAAGATGCCCATCTTAACTCCCTAGTAAAAGATGTGCAGGATGATGCCTGCAAGGGATTGCTAGGCCGAGGAAAGCACATGGATGACATTTGGAATTTATTTTTCTCAAACAAAAAATGTAACCTAAAACTCATGCCCTGAAGAAAATTAACTTAACTCCTATAGCTCATAGGAACTGTCCGAAACCTTAGCCAGTGAATTAAACCACTGATTTAGAGGTTTCTCGGGTAGCTAAAAAATATATGAAGTCTTCAGGGCAGGGAAATCTTTTCTAATGCATTTGTATGTCATCAAGTACAGTGCCAAGAAATGCTGGTTTCATTTATGCCAGTAAGAGTGTAGTATGAAATCTCCTTTGCAAGTCTGTATTTTAATTTCCTTTTAAGGGCATTTCTACAAAAAAAAAATTATTATATAGTTGGGGGGTTTTGTTTGTTTGTTTGCTTGTTTAATGTGAGCTTGGCCCTTGAATTTGTGGGAGAAAACCAAAATAATAGTTCATGTACTGTCTAGCTGGCATCTAGAGCACAAAGGATCGCTAAAGAGTTAAAAATGCCTTTTGCCTGTGAGAGTGTTCATTGCCAATATTTATCTAAGGAAAGGGCCTGGAACAGACAAGTGGTCTGTGAGACGATTCAAGGAAGGTGAAGTTCAAAGGAAAAATAGGGAAGCCTGTGAATCTATTTCAGACCTGTTTGTTCCAATTTTTTTCTCCTGTGAACAAACAGTGTGCTCTGAGGGGTTTGTTCTGGTCACTGACTGCTCTTTTATCAGTCCCAGTGGGAGCAAACCTGAACCTAAGTGAAATCAGTTGATGTATTTATGGAGACAGTAATCCCAGGCCTGGTCTGAGGAGAGGAGATCCAAGTAGGAACATGCCAGAAGTACATGTCGATTTGAGGTCTTAGTCCCAGGGTTGCAGGACATGTCTGTGTTGTGGAACTGGTTAAGGGGCAGAGGAGGCACTGCAGCCCATTTATTATCCACCCCACATGGTGCTGTGCAGGCTTCCCCGCGTTCCTGGGAGAGAGGGGGAGCTGTGTTTATGTTGTGCCAAGGCTGAAGGGAAGAAGGCTTTGCTGCACTGGCATTATACTTGGGGACACAGCCATAGCCCATCAGCAGCTGAGCTGATTTCAAATGTCTGCCCAGCACATCCCCTTGCCCTTGGGGTTCTGCTGATAGTGCTGGTGGCCAGCACAGGGTTGTACCTACAGGGGTTCACACTCGGCAGATGTTGGAAGGATACTGCAATGACCAGCCTCGTCTTCTGCCCCTTACCAGGCCACCACCCCACACACTGTGAAATATTTTCAGGATTCTTCTTTGGCATTAATACCTTTTTTTTCTGTTGTTATTGTTTGGTCTCCTTTGTTTTGTTGGTACAAGTTCTCCTAATAATACTGATGTATCTTTCAGAAAATCCAAGAACCTTCAGCAGAAGTTAGATAACACTTAGTTATGTACAAATATCTGTGAGGGAAAACCACGCTGTGTTGACAGGGTAACAGTGAAAGGTATAAATTACAAGTGACTTGAGAAGTGAAAAGCTTGCTATCATACTTGTGTGGTTTGTTATGTACTTAATAAAATAAATCAAAAGTAAGTGTCAGTTATGGAAATCTTCCAAACCAGTCTTTGATACTAAGCTAACTTCTTGCTGATAGTTTTACAGTGATGATTCTCAGTAACCAGTCTGAAAGAGGAGAGGTTCATGTGTTTTATGACATTCATTTACTCTTTTAAGTTTCATCAAGAGCAAAGCAGTTACAAACTGCCATACTCCATGTACTCATACTTGGAGAGTTACCTAAGAATTACATACCTAGTCTTTCTGCAGTCATTTTAATCACAGCATCACAGTATAAATGAGACTGGAAGGGACGTCCAGAAACAGATCTGGTTTCTCAGAACTGTGTCCAGTTGTGTCTTGAATTCCCACATTGAATTCCTTCATGAGGAGATTCCTGTTAGCACACCCTGTGTCAGTGTTTGACCACTCTCATGGTAAATCAACAAAGAAATAAGTTCTTCTATCTAATCAGAATTTCCTATGTTCTGACTTATGTTTGTTACCTTTTGTAGTTCCACTATGAAGCTCCAAGAAGAGTCTGGCTCTGTCTTCTCTGTATCCTCTGATCAGGCAGTTGTAGACTGTATGTTCTCCTAAGACTTCTCTCCTGTGGGCTCAAGAGGCTGAGCTCCCTCAGACTCCTCTCTTTTTCCTTTTTCTTTTTTTTTTTTTTTTTAATGGATGAGATGTCTGTCTTCACCTTACAGCTTATTCTTGTGACTGTGTATCCGCTTGTCTAACTTCATATTGGTTTTGATTTTTTTTTTTCTTATTCAGCCTGGATAAATTAATAGAAATAATTCTGGTGGCCAAAAACAGTGAATATGCAGGTGTGTTGTGTTTTACTGTGACGTTTATCACAGTGCCTCACATACAGAATCAGAGATGGCCTGAGGCAGGAAGGTGTCTCTGGAGATCACCTGGTCCAAACCCCTGTTCAGTGCAGCATCAGACAGAGCGGGCTACTCAGGTCTATGCCCAGTTAGTTTTTGGTTCCACAGCATTTGTGAACAGCCTGTTCCAGTGTTCAACTACCCTCACAATAGTAATGTGGTTTCTTATGTTAAGTGAAATTTCTTGTATTTCAACCTTTCCCCATTGCTCCTTATCCTGTCAAGAAAATTCTGACTCTGTCTTCTTTCCCTTAAAGAATTTATACACGCTCATAAGATGCCCCTGAGCCTTCTCTGTTCCAGGCTGAACAGTTCCAGCATCTGTTCATATGACAGGTGTTTCAGGCTCTTAGTCCTCTTCGTGGTCCTTTGCTGCTCTACCTCAGTATGGTTCAGTGGGGAACCCGTCTTGGGACCCAGATGTGTCTGACCAGGACTTTGCAGGGGAGAGGATCCCCTCTCTTGACCTATTAGCAATGATTATCTTAATGCAACCCAGAGTGTCAGCATGTTACAAGGGCACTTTGCTGGCTCATGATCAGTTTGGTGTCCAACACAACTCAAGGTCTTTTCCTACAGAGCTGCTTTTAAGCTAGTCAGCCCTCAGCATGTATTACTGTCTGGGGTAATTCCTCCCTAGCTTCTGGACTTTGCATTTTCCGTTGTTGAACTTCACAAGGTTCCTGTTGGCCTGTTTCTCTACTTCCTTCAGAATGGCACTTAACCTAGTCCACATATCATTCCTTTGTCTGTGCAGATGTTATGGGAAGCCATGCAAGATCAAGAAAAACATTGATTGTTCAGTTCATCATAGGCAACCCTCAGGTTGGCCCAGAAAGACTTTCCCTTTTCAGTACTGTGCTGACTACTGCCATCATTTACTTGTCTGCAACATGTCTGGAATATTTTTCTGGAAAATTTGTCCCAGTGCCTTCCTGGGGCTTGAGGTGAGGTTGAGCATCCTGTAGTTCCCTGAATCCTCCTTCTGACCCTTCTTTAAGATGGGGTTGATGTTTATTTTTTTCCAGTCCTCAGGAACCTATTCCAGTCACCACAACCTTTCAGAGATTATTGAGAGTGGTCTTGCAGGGACAACAACCCGTTCCCTCAGCACTCATGGGTAGATCCCGACAGATCTTAGGGACTAGTTCTCTCTGCTTCAGTTTGTTGAAATGTTCCTTAGCCTGATCTCTTTGCTGAGGCTAAGACTTCCTTGTTCTGCATTTCCCCTAATGTCTTGGGGGCCTGGGATTCCAGTCTTAATGAGTGAAGCAGACATTGAGCACCGTGGTATTTTCCATGTCCCATGTCCTCCACCCTATTTCCCCAGCACACCCATATTTCTTTCTGTAGCTGCTGTTGTACCTGTAGGAGCCCTTCTAGCTGCCTTCCACATCCCTCACCAGACTCCAGGTGGGTTTTGGCTTTCTCAACCCCATCTCTGAACACTCAGACAGCTTCTCTCTGTATCTCTTCGATCAGAAAATATAAACTTGAACTGTTGGCAATAAACGATGTGAACAGCATCTGTGCAAGAATAAATGATGTGGACAGATGACTTACGTTAAAACTAAGCACCCCAAACCCCTCAATACCATTAATATGCATTACAAAAAACTGTATTGTGACATAGAAACAGATCTTTTTCTCCAGGAAAACATTGCATACTTTCTGTTCTGTGTGGAACGTGCCTGAACTGCCAGTATTAGGCAGCATGTTTTGTTTGTTACGCATTTGCCTTTGTTTCCTTCTTTTTCTACTGAGTTGATAAAGATAAGATTAACTTGCAATCCATATCTCCCTAAGTTTCTAGCTTTCCTTGATTATTAACAGTTAATGTTTTTAGTCCTGTGTTGTTTAAACAATGGCCAGATATTGGAGTAGGTACTAAGTGCACTTCCGTATTTCTTAAATATATTTGAACCACTTACAACTAGTCCTACCACATTTTGTTTGATAAATAGAACATCTCACTTCTGGCCCCAGACTTTGTAGGAAAAAAAAAAATCAGATTGCCTTTGGAAAAGGCTTTATCTCACTTTCCTAGAGTACAAGTTTATCAAGTATATGCTAAGAAGCATATCCCCGGCGTACTGAAGTAGTCTCAAGTTTACAGCTATCTTTATCTGTCCTGCCTGTATAAACAGAAGTTGAAACATAGGTAGGTCTGTTGTTGGTCCTTCTGTAACTGGACAGAAGCTTTTAATCTTTATCTTAGTTTAACTTGTGTCCAGTATTCCGCACGGTTGTTTGATACTGTCAGCCTAACGCTGACGTTGAAGTTGGGTAATTCCTGCTTACTCATTATCCTCTTGAATGCTCTTAAGTGGATGTGGTTTCACTGTACTTATGGAGAGGATCAATTAAGATAATCTTGGATTAATCCCATTACACTCTTTGGTCTTGTTTATGGCTTTCTTTGTCATCAAATTCACACAAACTGTGAAAAGACTGTATTCTGTTTGTGGTACTCTCATTATCGTTTATTACAGCACTTCCTTCCCTATAAAAATGTAAATTCATTGAATCCTAGTGCTCACACATAAAACAGAGACATACCAAAGATTTTGATTACGTTACTTTAAATATAGTGTGTTTTAGGTACTGATCTTACACATGGTAAAATGTGTAGAGTCACCTTGAAACACTCCTGTCAGGTTTGTGGTGCTGTTAAGAAAATTAACTTTAGTTTCACAGTGAAGTTTTAGAATGTTCAAGACTTCCAGGGAGGCACCTTATCCCAAACTTTTTATTACTAACAGAGGTTGAAAAAATGAAGCTCTCACTCAGCAGCTACTAGAGAGCTCATGAAATGAGTCTATGCAAAGCAGGCTAACATAAGGTGCATTTACCTTTCTCAGTTCAAAACTATTAGCACAACATTTATAGGATCATAAAAAATCCTTCTTGTTGAATGAGTGTTTTGATGAGCAAACCTGCTAAGAGCATAGAGATGCATGGTATGCACTGTAATATCAAGTTGAGCTATAATCATATTTTTTTGATGTGTCAATATGTAGGGGAGTAATCTGTTTCATTTAAAAAAAAAAAAAAAGTGAATCTGATTCATTTTCACTGGGTCAATTGCAGTTGCTAATCTAGAGTCTTTGTCAGCTTGCAGGCCTTCTTGTGTGTTGTGTTTTTACACTTTTGCTTAAAAAGCAGGTAAGATGATACTGTTGGCACTTTATGCTCTTGTTTTTTTACTTGGAACAATAATGTGATAGACTTTTAAAAAAGCTGCTTTTAGCAAATTCTATTTTTCGCATGTGTATTCATGGGGAGACAGATGGCCAGAGAAGGATGGAATGACTTTGATTTATTTGCATTAACCATTTTTTTTTCCTTCTGTTTATGGTGCTGTCTTTAGCGTCACACAAATTCATTCATGAAATAAAAACTTTGATAGTCCTGGCGAAACGAAATTTAGTTATTCTCTCTGAAACACAGCACAAATATTATAATTTCTTTTGCTAAGGTTTGAAGGAAAAAAATGCAACTTTGTGCTCTGAATATTTAACCAAAGGAAAATCTCTCAGGACTGTGTCATGTCCACAGTATGAGCTAATCTCCTGTGGTTGGTTTATATTTTGATTGCAGGAATGATTTTTCTTCCAACTTTGTGCATATTTCCCGGTGGACTATCTTTGCTGTATTTCTTCTTACTCATGTCACGTGGTTTTAAATTTTGCATTTTTGTTCTCCCTATTTCAGACCAGTATTCTTGTTGATGTTTCTTCACAAAATTTCATACAGAGTCAAGAAATAAGTCTGTAGTTATGAATGGGCGTGTTGTCCTGAGGTATGCGGGGAGGTAACCCTGCTGAGTGGCTTAGACTTGCAGTGAATCCTCATTTAATAACATTGTTCCAAGTACCTGGCACACAGAAATATTCCAGGATTGGGTCCTGCAGGCAGTAAACACGATAAAGAGGATTAATTCCGGTAAATGAACATACACATAAGGACTAAGAGCTTTGGT
>NW_020955369.1:2149098-2179349 GCF_003031625.1 Empidonax traillii | reverse complement strand
CCCTTCCCGGCCTCTCCCGGCCCTTCCCTGCCTGGCCCGGCATCCCCCTGCGGGTCCCGGCCGGGCTCCCCGGCCCCTCCGCTCCGCCAGCGGGGGTCGGGTTTTCTTTCCCTTTCGCTCTTCTTTTTTCCTCAGCGCACGGGGGGAGAGGAGGGCTTGAAAATCGGAAATGATCTTAATTAAATGTTTTCTGTACAGAAACAAGCGGGCCCTTTTTGTGCGCTAGGCGAAGGCAGCAGACCTTATCACAAAAGACAAAGGCAAATATTTATCAGGGAACAAAAGATGTCCACGGCTGCTTGCAGCGGGGGAGATTTTTCTCGCTCTCCCGGTGAAGATGTTTAACAGCGTAAGATGTTTATCGGGACTCCTTGTTGAAATTCTTTGTTTCCCTGCGAGATCTACAAATGAAACTGTTTTTCTTTCTGTGAAGCACACAATGAAGCCCATGAGTTAAATTGCAGAGAATGCAAACACCTGCTTGTCCCTCTGTTGACTTTGCGTTTCAAGAAGGTCCTTTCTGTTCCACGTGATAATGGTCTGGAGACTTGGTTTTGTTTGTTTTTTTATTTATTCTGTGTGGACAGAAATGGTCATCTTGTCTGTCTTCACTTTGTGTCGCTTCTAATGCAGCGATTGTCTCTGTTAAAGGAATACCATGTTGTTGAAAGTATTCTTTTAACAAAATATATTCAACAACACTTTAAAAGTGCCATTGAGTGAATAACCTATTAAATTTTACTGCTTTGCCTATTTGGGTTATTGTTGTATGCTCTTTTTTTTTTTTTTTTTAATGCTCTTGTTGATGAGCTACATTTCTGACAACTTCACATTTTAAGCTGTAAAGGAAAGGGAGGAAACAGAATCCATGAAAGTCCTTACAGCATATTTGCCTGTTCTCCTTAACTAAATCATACATGCAAACACAGTATTTCAGATGAATACTGATTATCCAGTGATTTCACAGATGTTTGTCCTTAATACAGTATGAATAGAGTTGGTGTTTGAAATGTACAAGCACTTATTTTTATAAGTATTCATCCCCAAAGCTGGGTCATCATTTACCTACAAAATCTTGTATAAAACTTTAAGATTTTATAATATAACCCCCCACTTTTTCAAACTGGTGAAGAGACTAGTTGTGATTACTCACATGGCAAATGTTCAGCCTTATAATAAGCATTGTAAGCTGATGTTATTGCACAGATTTCTGGCACTGAACAACATAATTTGTAGCAGTGTCTGGGATCAGTATTGGGGTTTTTTTAATAGTTCACAGGATTTGAGGAATACTTTAAAATATTTTCCTGTGGAAATTTACAGTAGAGCTTTACAACAATGCAGGCTTTTAAGTGCAGCGAGTAAACTTGCTGTGTTATAACAGAAGTGTTGTACCTAGTCAGCTGTTTTAATATATTTCATAAATATTTGCGGGGGGGGAGAGAGTGGAGGATGGAAAAAATATCTATTTCTTAAAATGATTATACTTGTAGATAGTCCTATTTATCTGGAAAAATATATTCAAACTGGTGGGACTCCTGGGAGCAAGCACTTACGCAATTAACACCTTTCTATTTCATATACACCATTATATTTTAAATTAATAATGTAAAATGAAACTTTTTAATGGGAGATAGATTGAAATATTGTTCGTTCTTTATTCATGACAGCAATATTTTTCTCAAAATTCTTCTCTGAAATTTCACGAAACTGGCAGCTTCAGAAGAACAGTTCCTGGGTGTGTTTGTAAATGATTTTCCTTTCTACAGACCTGAAAGGTATCAGTTTTAATGAAAACCAATTATTTTAGCTCTAATTTAACAGAAGAGTTTTTAGATAAAGATAATTGTTTGTTTTCATATATCTATTTTAATTCAGATTATAGAGCTTGCATTCTATTTTTCTTGCATTACTGAGTCCTTAAGGCTGCATAGGGAAGCAGTAAATCAGATGGTCTCACGATTTTCTTAAAACAGGTGAAAATATCCTTTTTTATTTTTTCTTGGCTTTCTCAGTTCAGAGTTTTTTCTTTACTTTCCCGGAGGTAACATTTGTTCTATGATAACCTGCAAAATTTCTCTGTTAGACTAAGGCTTTTTTTAATTTCTGATAATACTAGAGTGTGTGTCTGGAAACTAAAATATAAATATAAATATAACAGAGTATATAGTAGTATGGGGTTTTCCATTTCATTGAATAAAGTGATTATCTAGGCTACCTTGGATAGAACTACTATCATTTTTTCCAAGCTTTTTGGCAAGACCTAAGTACTCTAGTAAAGAGAGATTTATTCTTCAGAAACACAGTATATTCTGTAGACAAATATTCTCTATAATAGTATAATAGTAAACACCACACACTTTTGGACTGCTTTTGCCCTTAAGATTTCTTCTTAAAAAAAAAAAAAAAAAGATACTGGGGCTGATCCAACTTTCTTTTCTAATAGAACATGCATTACTTGAGGATTTTATTGTTTTGAGCGTTATAAATCCTGTAGTGAATTATCAATACTACAGAAGCAGTAGACTGAAAAGAAGAAGGGGAGGGAAAGCACATGTGCCCAAGTTCATAGATAAAGTTCCTGTTTTAAGATAACTTACCTTTCTGCTTACTTCTACCTGATAGCATATCTATAATATTTCTTTTATCTATATATAAAAGAATTCATGATGTTAATCAGCAACTCAAAAATGGTGAAAACTGTGCCACTACTGAAATAAGTTTTTTCGACAATTAGGTAGTAGTTTGTACAATGGTAACGTAGTGCTGCTAGTGATAGCAAGGCTGACCATTCTGTAGGGTGGTTGGTGGTGAAAAAGCAGCTTTTCAAATTTATTTCACTGCAAGTAAACTATTTAGAGATGAAAGGGAAGGATATTAAAATACGAGTATTTTTGGTACAGTTTTGTACAGATGGGACTGTAATTGGTGACATGGGAATAGTATATATACTGAAATATTTGAAATGCTAATTCATTTTTGCTTCAGTTTTCCAACTGCCAGCTGTAATTATGGATCTCATTTAACAGATGCTAACACAGGGAGTAACTTCACTCCTGGAGTAGTCCCACTGAGACAGGGAAGTAAAGTTAAGGCTCAGGTACTGAGGCATTGATGTAGATACAGTCCTAGGAATTTATTGGATGCTGCTATTAAAGCCTGTCTGGTGCCGAGGTTATGAACCATTTGCATTTTGAATATATTTAGTTATACATAAACTAATTTATGCACTAATATGCTTTATCAAGATTAATTGAATCCTTAAGATTAAAAATTATCACTGTTTACAATCCCTAAAATTTCATTATTTTTTGAGAGAGGTGTATGATTCTGAAGTGTTTTCAAGCGCCACAGAGTTCTCATAAAATCTGGGAGATGTGTGTGAAATGGCTTATGAAACTATTTCAATTAGTTTTATATTATCTTTCAATGGGAGGTATTGTATGCAAAGAAGTGTTCTAATAACAGTAATAGTGTCTCTAAAATTCCTCAAGTCCTCTTTTTGAATTTTTAAAAACATCTGAATAAAACATCTGTTTAAAATAAGTCCTATACAAGCAAGGGTTCTGTTGGCAGAAGAAACTAAAATAATAACTCAAGGCTTTCCTCAGTGACTTCCCTCTATGAAAATGATATAAACCCATTAAAAAGACAGTATCTTTTAGTCTATTTATTGTTAAAATATAAAATCAACTAAATATGAAGAATAAATGTTGTGTTTTTTTCTTTAGTCAATATTTAAATATATGTACTATTTTTATTTATTGGAAAAAATGTACTTCAATAAGAAACCCTATATTTTTCAATCCAGGAAACTTAATGTTGAACTTTCAGGTCAAATGAAATGTCTTTGTAATTGTAAAATTAAATATTATTAATATCCTGAATGACTTCTTCAGTCCCACAGGACTTTTCAACAAGGATTTAGTAGGACTAGATCCAAAAACGTTCTGTATAATATTAATGGAAATTACTTTACATTCTTTGTCATGTAACAGGAAATATGTTCCCTTTGTAGCACTTTGTGGCTGTTGAATAATTCTATAAGATTTCGTAATAGTTATAAGATTTTGTAAATTCTAGGACAGGTTATTATTTTTTTCGTCATTGCAAGGACAGAAAATCCTTAGAACAAAGAAATAAAATGCTGAAGGAATGAACTACACAGTACTACAGCTCCTGAAAAGGAACTAAGCTTGTTATCTTGGGTTATTTTGTTGTTGTTATCATTATTATTGTTATTATTATTATCATTATTATTGTTATTATTATTATCATTATTATTATCATTATTACTGTATTCCCAAGTGATTTTAAGATGATATAAAAGTTAATGAGAAAACAGCAAGCACATTTTGCAGCAACTTCTAAATGTATCAGGATAAATGAAAGAACAACCTGGTTCTGTGCTTCCTTTTAAAACTTAAACTTGGAGAAAAGTATTTGTGTTTTTTCAGATGCACTGTAATTGAGTTGGGATTTATTTTCATAAGAACTCATAGAAGCGTAATTACAAAAGGGTGAGTAGGGATGAAAAAGATTTTATTGTTTCAGATTCTCTAAAATATTCAATTGTTTTCTTTATGTTTGTGCTCTCCTTATGCCAGTGCAAAAAAAGAGGGTGTGAGTAATGCAATACTAATAAGGTTAGGGTGATTTTTCAGGCTGCATGCAAAAGCAATAAAAAGTGTAACAGGAAATTTCATATTGGTTCACATTAATGTTCAGGGCCACATTGTAACTACTGGAAGGATAAGAGAGTGTGAAGTCATTTGCTGTCTGGGTTTATGTGTTGTGTTTTTTTAAGTACTGTGAAAGAAACAACATGCTATCTTTTTAGGTATTAATGGACACTGAGTAAAAAAAAAAACCCAGGTTCCTTGCCTTATCAAACAATATAATTTATTTACTTAAATTTTTTTTAATACGTTTTTCAAGATTGTTTCCTGTGCAAATTCAGAGATGGGGACTGGAACTGAGATGGCTAATTATTCACACACTTTTATGGGAGATAAAACCTCCTATTTTTCAACCTTCTGTCCCTTACATCTCTTACTATTGCAAGTTCAGATTTTGATAGTCAGTAGAGCCAGACATCTTGCCACTGTGCTTTGCTTTACTATGTTCCTTATCTTGATACGAGTGGAAGGTGGTAGAAGTTTAATCAAGTCAATATATGTTGGGCTCTGAGAGGTTTTGGCTTTTCACATGTTCCTGAAAAGATGTACCAATCCCATCCCTGTGCAACACGTGTATGCTGGTATAGAATGAATTTTTTTGTCAGGCTTATCATTAACTTGAAAGGATAAAACAGTAGTAATAGCTATATATACACAGCATGTATGTGATGGAGTGTGGCAACATTTAAAACTAGTGACAAGGGAGACATAAATAAAGCACACATGTATGTGTGTGTATATATATGTATATTTATAAAAGTGACAATTGCTAGATTGAAAAGCTGATAAAATCAGACTATAATTCTGTTTATTCCATTACAATTAATGCTTAAGGAGCCAAGCTGCATTGAATAATTTTGCTTAGTGATGGGCAGCGTAGCTGCCTTTTGTAATGGGAAAGCAACCTTCCTGTAGAAGAGTAGTATTTCCCTACTGCATTTCTTTAGAGTGCTGGGGTGGGGTCGGACATTTGTTGCAATAGGAACGTGTGAAACCGTCTAGAAAGCTGCTCCTCTGGGGCACAGAGTGAAAAAGAGTCTTTTGCAAGACAGGAGAAGCTGAGTGAGATGTGCCCTGTGCCCCTGGCTGGGTGGCTGCCTCTCATCTGCCTCCAGTCACGTTCTGCAGCTCTGTCTCCCTCCTCCTTCCCACCCCGTATATGCAGTACCTGGGTACAAGAGGCAAGAGAATACACATTTCTTTGGTGAGATTTCAAACCGGTCTTGGCCTATTTGGGCCAGAGGGGAACAGATTTTGTGTGTGGAGGCTTGGTATGACCTTAAAAATTGCAGGTGAGAGAGAGGATGGTTTTGATGAAAAGCCAAGAAGCCAGGGCGGGAGAAATTCCAAGGTGTTTGCC
Organism: Empidonax traillii; assembly: GCF_003031625.1. Taxonomy (NCBI): domain Eukaryota; kingdom Metazoa; phylum Chordata; class Aves; order Passeriformes; family Tyrannidae; genus Empidonax; species Empidonax traillii. Next base: position 2,173,310 of record NW_020955369.1, on the reverse strand, counting down.
TAGCTTTGAGATGGACTTTGTGTTTAACAATGGGAATAAGCCAACAAAAGAGGAAGGATTCAGGCATTTGTTTTGTCTGTGGTCTGAGTAGTACCAGAAAGGTGTTCATGTTTTGTATGCAACATCAGGAACAGAATAAATGTACTGGGTTTAAGGATGTCACCAGTAGCTCTGTTGTAGTAAAAGGTGTTTGTGAAAAAACTGCATGTTGTGGACAAAATCAGTTTTAAATTGATTTGTTTTCAAATTGGTTTAGGCATTCAGGTTCAATTTTATCTAAGACATTGAGAGGTTTCTATAGAACTGTTTCCTGCACTGTGGAACTTTTTGGCGTTACACCCAAATTAAGTGTGCTGCGTCATTAAAAAATAAAAGAACCGCAATTTTTTTCTTGGTCTAGATTTCTGCAAAGCAATGAAAGACTCCCTATGCTGATTACAAATATTCTAAAATGTTTACTTTGGTCTATAAACTTGGAGCATTTCATTGGATATATTGTATGTGGCCTCTTAAGACCTTTTCCATTTTTCTACTTGTACCTGGTTTGAAGAGGGTTTCAGGTCTCATGTGCAAGAGAGATTTTTGCAGGACAAAACCAGTGTGGTGTCCACAGAAAGCCAAGGCAATGAAGGCAACTGTAGGTAGGACACACATACATTAAGAGAATCTTGGCTTTAGTTAATACCTACTGTTTTACTGATGGAAAGTTGCACAGTTTTCCAGTGTCCTCATTTCTCAATATTTAAAAAAGGAATCAAATTGACCTGGCATGCAAAAAAAGTAGTACTGTTCTATATTGATGCATTGAAATACTAGAATTTCTTTGCTATTACAGATTTGTTCACCATTAGACCAAACACAAGTTACTCTTTTTCCAGCTCTAATGCTTTTACAGAGAAATCCCCAACCTTCATACATTCTAGGTGTTCCCAACTCTGAAAAGTACTAATTGAATAACCACACAGACTGCCCAGTGAGATCTGTGAACACCAAAACTCTTCCTGCATAATCCCATATAAGCACAAAACCTTCCCAACCAGAAACTGGGGTCTTCAGGTTTTATGAATAGTGAAAATTGTTTACACCTGGCTAAAATCTTCTCAGAAGTATAGATAAAATTGCCTTTTGCTGGCCTGGTAATAAAGGAAAAGTCAAGGATGGACTGCTTCTGCCTTGGGCAGAAGAGGAACTGGCAGTGGACTTGTTCTGCAGGTCAGTGCAGGGACTCATTTCCAAAGTGTTGGACTTTAGCCGGTCGTGGTTTCAGGTCATGTCCTGACCCCTAGAGCTGACTGAGAGCCAAGAATTTAGTTTCAAAAAAATCAGTTTTGTGTTGTTTAATTTTGCTTTTGCATTTCATTGCAACAGAAGCGTAGCTTTCCATGCCTTTTGGTGTAGCCCATGGGTAAAGACCAACTCCTGGAAAAGCTGGTAGGCTGGAATCACGAGTGCCTCTTGCTGTGCATGAACAGGACGGGGATGCAAATCTGAATCTCCAATATTTCTTTTTCTGTTCTGAAAATTAAGAACTTCTACTTTATAAAATACGTTCTAAAAAAATGCTCATATTTTTACTTGTTGAACTAATTTTTTCCTGGTTCATTGTTGGCAGCATTCAGTGGATCACTTCTATGCTGCAGCCTACTGCTGTGCAGGATTATTTTCCAGATATCTTTCATGTTGAATAACATACAGTGTCAGACAGAATTGACATTTGTGAAAAATAGAAATGAGTGCTAATGTTCCTAATGTGAAATTCTGGAGGCAGTTAGCAAGAAAGTTTAATCAACCATTAAAAAATCAATAGCTAGTAATTCACAGAAGGTTTATCAAAATTTTAATTTCTTTGGTTTCAGGATATTGGAAGTTAGAGATTGTATTTTCAACAGGCCTTAAAGAGTTAGAAGTCTCACTCCCATTGAATTTAAAAGTAATTTGAACATTTTATTACCTCAGGCTTCCTTGAAAATCACCCCATGCCTGGTTTGGATCTATTATTCCTTTACCACTGAATGCTGTGCATTGTGGATTCTAAATTTGTAGTTCTTCAGAAGTTTTTGCATCTGCATAACAAGAAATGAAACATTCTCAGGTCAACTTTGAAGACATTGTAGAGGAACTTTTAAATATCTCATAATGAGCAAATTCAGTTTCATTTTTCTTCTTTTTTGCCTTTAGGGTCCATCTAATTCTGTGGAAAAGACCTTTTGGTAGTTGCATAATTTAGTTAAGAGAACTCCTCATACTAGAAAAAGATTTTTTTTCTTTACTGAAAAGCATTTTTGTTTGGTTTGGTTTGGGTTTTTTCCTATTCATAGTACCAAAAGAAAAAAAAGTACTTGCCATCTCTGTCTCTCTAGATATCTAAATTTATCTTTGGACTGCTATCTTGAATTACTTTGGAAAATATTCAGGCTTACTTAACAGCCAATCACTCTTTATTTTATTTTATTGTATTGAGTTAGTCTGTCTAAATTTTCTGGGGAAAATATTTTCAGTGAATAAGCTTTTCTGAGTATACTTGTTACCTTCACTTTTAGTATCATCTAATCAATAATTCAGCCACCCTTCTCAAGTCCTTGACTCATATGGCTTCAGGCTTATACAAAGTCTCATTAACTTCAGAACCAGTTCAAATGGATCTGTGTGAAACACACTTGCAGAAAAAAATCATATATTTGATTGTACTTCGTGTCTTGGAGCACATGAACCAGTTTCATTTCAGATTAAACTAGTGTGGGAGGTGATCCCCAGTCAGGGATTCAGACCACAGAATCAAACTAGAGTTGAGATGTTCATATCATGAGCATCAGGTTCTCAGTACCAAGATGTAGCCAGAATCACCTGTAGACTGTCAGTTTGGGTGTTTTCTTGAGAAGAGGCTTGTGTGTATTGACCCTTCCATGCACGTGTCTGATCAAGTGGCCAAGTAGTTCTATTTCTGTATTTAAAATAAGAAAAAAAAACAGTTGGAGGAACTATCTCCAGCAGTGTTGCCCTTCTTCTTCCATGGTTGGCATGACTTCTAAAGAAAAAATAGTAGGATGGAAGGAAACACTGCTGAAATCCAGCCCCTCTATAGGCAACATCTCCTCGATAAAGGTGCCCTCCTACAGTTCTGAGTATAAAGACCCCTGAGTGGTGCTAAAATAGGAGCAGCCCATCATCACCAGTAGGATAAGATCTGCAGGGAGGGCAGCTTTCTTCCCTCAGAAGGTGGGATGGAATTTGCAGGGACAATGAACAACTGTGCCAGGCCATGAATCTACTGTGGTAAGCCTCAAGCTCTGTCACCAGATTCTATCATATAGAAACTCTTAAATTACCAAGTGTCCTTCCTTTTGCTCTGCTCCACAGCTCAAAACACGCTGCAGAAGGCTGTCCATTTTGTCAGCAGTTGGCATTTTTAAAAGCAAAAAGTGGTAATAAAAGAATGATTCATCTCTAAAAACACTTTTCCTTTTGCCATTAAGGTAACAGTAGAATAATAGAGGTCTTTTGAAGTATTTATGCAAAGCAGCATATTATTAAGCTAGAAATATAGTCAAAATTCAAAGGACAAGATCAGGGTGCTTTTACTTCCTCTGTTTGTGCTCTGGTTTGTTTATCACAAGAAGACAGCTGTAGATCAGAAGATAGACATGCTCCTGGCAAGTGATGGGCCTATGTGAGCAGGAACTTCCTGTGAGATATCGACCTGGTCACAGTCAGCTGCTCTGAAATTTTTTAAGTAATCTATCTAATATGTTTAAGGAGTAGCATATCCAAATCAATCCATCCAAATGCCTCAGGATTATCAATAAATAGATCATAAATCTGATAATTCTCCGTGATCTGCTCTGGTGGGAAGCTGCTGGAGAAGCCTTTTACAGGATGAAGACTAATTCTAGTACATGTTTGTTATGGTGACAAATGCTCTGTGCCAGACCTGTGGCTGATGAAAAATTAATTTAAAATTCATTTCAAACTTTATTTTGTGCAATAATCTGCTTTCATGAAACTGAATGGCAACAAATGGCAATCACTGATGATGTTTTCAAAAGGGAAATGGACCCAGGGTTTACAGAAGGAGCTTTCCATCCTTTATTTTTTTTTTTACTTTTGTGAATTTCCCACTTAATTTCTGTTCAGCAAAAGAAACATTTCACTCTTTGCTGTTGTTCTAAATGTTAAACCATAGTAATGATAACAATAAACTTTAAGTATAATACAGGAAATGCAAAAGCTGAAGGGGTAATAAATGTATTTAGATAGTTAATATCCTTACCAGATTAGGTACATTAGTTATCAGTCTTTTGTGAGAAGTTAAAAAAAAAAGTACCCACTGTTCAGGCACAGTCCTGAGAATCAGTATGTTTGCTGTTTCATCAGACTCTGTGTCCTGGTTTCAGCTTAAACGACGACACTGTGGTAAGTATAGAATCAAGTATGTAATCTAGAAAAGGTGCCATATATAATTTATTATTTTTCCATTTGTCACACTATCTCAAACACTTTTAGGAAAGAATCCTGGCACTTCTGCTTCTGACTCTGATGTGAAAGGAGTGACCTTTCTCAGGGCAAATTGGCACATTGAGGAAATATTTTTAATGTTTGAAAACCTCAGAATTCTATTTGTGAGTTCCAATCAAAAATTATCAAATATTTGGGACTAGCTGCATCTTCTCAAATTAACTTCAGAGGCCTTGAAGATCAACACTAATACTTTGGCCATCTACATCTTGGTCAGTGCAAGACATTGGTATTTATTTTAAAAATAAAGAGCAGAAAGGAAGAGTTGAAGTTTCAATTTACAAAAATAAAAACAGAGCAACTGTTCTTTCATGTAAAACACTATTTTCACAATCTGAATCTGCTAAATTGCAGCATGTGGATTGTAAACTTTTTAAAAAAGCTTTATAGACTGTAATTTTTTTCCCACGTTCCTAAATTTTTGCTGCACAAAAATCTGACCGTGCCTTAAAATCAAACATAATACTCTTTCTCCTCTTTATTCATGTTACAATACTATCATAGGGTCTGCCTTCTGTAAACCTAGATAAGGAAAAGGTTTCATTGAAAGCAAAGTAGGTGGTGGACTCCAAGTACCCCCCTACTCTCCGTCGGTGACGTCTTGTTCCTCAGAAATACAGGCTCTGCTGATGCCACTTGGTGATGCCACTTGGTGATGTCACATCGACTCTTGGAAAAGGGGAAGAGCACTGTAACATGTATCCAGGCAGTGATGGCTGTGCAGCACTGCTCAGCATGAAGTTTTCAGAATATCTTCTTTTCCTTTATATATATATATATTTTTTTATTTTATTTTATTTTTTTAATTTCATGGTAATTTGTTTGTATTCCATTTACCTACACTAAGTGGTTATTATCACTCCCTATCCAAGACATGAACTGTGATAACATTTAGCATGTAATATCTTAGTATCATAAAATTTTGTTTTGGTATGTCCCCCCCTCCCGTGAGCTCTGTTGTCTCTCACAGAGTTTAGTTTTGTTTTGCTTTAGGAAAAATATTATTACTTTCAAATAAAAAGGAAATTTACCTTGGAGAAATAATTATTTAATTCTCAGATACATCAGGAACATATATATAAAATAATACATAAGGAAAAATATTTTATATATTCTCATTCTTCGGGTAGGCACTTAGTTTACAATCTTCTTGGAATAGATTATTGAAGATATTTATTTTTTGCCTTCAGTCCCTAATAACTTCAGACTCAGAAAGACACTTTGTTGCAAGGTCTTTTCTTCTTGTCTTAAAATGATAAACTGTGGTATGCATACCTTCAGTGAGGTTCTGATACTCCAAACCAAGAGGGTAAGAGGGATATGAAGTTGTTTGTCCTTTATACAATAAAGGATTAAATTAGTCTTATGAAAACTTGATTGCCTCTGTATTGAAGTTATGGATGTTTGAAAACCATTGTGAATTTGGCTCAAGATCTGCTGACGACTGTGAAAAGAGAATGCTTGAAAATAATGTTTATAGAATTCATATTTCTTGTGGTATCAGCTTGCTCTTTAATAATTAACTTCTCCACTCTCCCTTACTCTGTGTGTTCATCCTGGTTGCATTCAAGTCCATGTGGATTTAGGAGCAGAAGTCAGTTTCCACTTTGGTTAATGCATTATTGGAAAAATTAACGAAATACCAATAATATTACCATCAATCTGACCTCTTTAGTTCACTTAAGTCTAATTCTACAATGCTTATTTCACTCTTCTGCAATTGATATATATTTTGAAACTGTTACCATGATGTTCAACATTCTATTGTATACTGGATACTTGGCAAATACAAGAAAGCTTATAAATCAGAGCAACAGTGCCTTTATTTCTAAATGGCAAAAAAAATTTTTCAAAGAAAAACGCTTTTTATATTTATAAACTGAATTGGGTTTACTGATGATGATGCGTAGATACATACCCCATAAAACATAGGCTCGTACTCCGGAAGTCGAGTTCGCCAGTTTGAGGAGTGGTGAAGTTTATTGGGTTTTGTTTTGTGTTTGGTGTTTGTTTGTGGTTTGGGGGAAGAGTTGTTTGTTTGTTTCTGTTTTGTTTGGGTTTTTTCTGGTTTGTTTTTTTTTGGGGGGGGAGGTTGTTTTTTTTTTGGTTGGCTTGTGGTTGGTTTGGTTTGTTTTTTTTTTTTTTTTGTTTGTGGAGTTTTTTTACTTTTTTTTTAATGTTTGGTTTTTTTTCCTTGTGAAACATCAGACTTAATAGGGATGAATTATATAAAAATAATCCTGAATTGTACAGTGGAGTGTTTTTACAGAGTCTTCGTTTCTGAAAGAACCGTGATTTGTCTTTATGTTACAGGACTGGAAGGTAACATTTTCTGTGGATGTCAACTTCTGCCTGCTGGATATCCCGCTCTTTGAGTGATGCCACATGCAGCACTGAGTAGTACTGGCAAATGGAAGAGGTTTCTCACAATAAGGTAGGTTTATTTCTTTCCCATGAGGCTTGATGAAGTTCTTCATAATCACTTTTCTGTTTAATACAAATTAGGTCAAACAGGTATTCCCAGTCTTCCAAATTTTGGAGCAACAGTATTGATCTCAGAGCTATTGGTGCTATTACTTGGTTGTACCTTTAAATTTATTGGTAGAAGATGTTTTCAAGGTATCACCATTTCACTGCAGCCAAACCCACCATTTGCAATCAGCAACAGAAACTAGGAAATTAAAGGACTCATTTTAATGTAATTATTCTTTATAAAAATAGTAAATTCTATTATGTGCAAAATTCATTGCTTGTAGTTTTAAAGGCTGTTGAAACATCAGCAGAAGAATCAAGTGGATATGATGTTTCTTCAACATGGTGCTGCAGAAAATGGAATAGGGCAAATCTGAACTAGGAAAGCAAGGAGAGAATATATCTGAAAAACTTAAAGCTTGGGAAATAGGGAAAGAGACTTTTTCTTGGATGGGACTGCTTGATCAGCAAATGGAGTACTACAGGGTAATTGTAGAAGCTTGACAATGGAGGGAGCAGTTCTGAAGAGTGTTGTGCTGGATCCAGATTTCACTTCACCTTAACTTGTCATTGGTTTTGGTGACTTCTTTGACTGAACAAAGCTGTTAATGCATCCAAGTGTTATACTGTCCTACAATGTTCCATGACCTTTCATTAGGCTCCCAGTTTTGTTCCAAAGCATTCTTGCAATGTTGTGACTGTTACCTGTGACTACAAGTATACTCTGTTGTACCTGAGTGTGGGTCATCAGAAAGAGCAGGTCTTAATTAGTATTCCATAGCCAAGGCTGTTTCCTAACAGAATGGATTACAGACAGTGATTTTGAGATAATTTGTGTATTATTAATGTTGTTGCTGTTTTTCTTATTATTACTGTTATTATATGTCATCTCTGGTCAAAGTGCAGTGAAATTAATAGATACGGCCTAATGGCACTGGTTCCAGTTTACTGTTTTCTCACTGCTGGTAAAAGACATATTGAGGTGAGAGTTTGTTACTTAAACATGGGACTGGTAAATATGACACAAGCCCTGCAATAGACCCACAGCCATCTGGAATGGCAGCTGAGCCCTTGGCAGGATACCCTAGGGTGTGCAAAATGCACGAGTTGCCTATGCTTAGTGCTCCTATCCTGTATGTTAGATATAGTTTCCCTCAGGAAACGATACAACTTGACCTGATTCAGTTCGGATTGTGATAGATTGTGATCCAAGATTCAGAGGTGATGTTGGATGTGAGGTGTACTTGGAGACCTGCAAGGCAAGAAGGGTTGAAATGAAGCAAGCGAGGCAACAACTAGGAAGATGTTAGACAGTAGGGGGGCTTAATTTATCTTATTTTGATTGCTTTTTCTACTTAAACTCTTCATTGGCTAGCAACTCACCACTTTCAAGTGAGTGACATCTTTTCTGAGTTGTTCTGTCATGCATTATTTCACAAAAAGAAATGTATTAATTGCTCTATGCTGTACTGCATCCCCTCATTGTGTACCAAGTGTAAGGGAAAATATTACGGTTGGTATGTGACATGTGGAACTAATTTGCCTCCATTGGAGTTCAGGGAGAGGTCTTGGCTATTACAGTGGATGAAAACATTATGAATTATAGGCACCTCACCTCATGATGCTTCATTTGTAGTTTACATTTGTGGTGATATACTATGAATAAAATATGGGGACCATATTCCATTGAGATCAGTAGGAGTTTTTCTCTCAAATTCTACTAGGCCATGACCTTGGGAATCTCTGCTGGCTCCTGGTAAAAGATTTGTTCTATTCATGCCTCTAACTAGGCCTCCTCTGAGGACTTAGTTTTTAATATTGCTACCAAATCTGCTTCTTAGGTAATAATTCCCTCTTATTGAAGTTTATTTATACTTGATTTGGGGGATCCTATACTCAAAGGAAAACACATTTCTATGCCTATATTTTCCTATCTTTAATTTATGGCAGTACTGTTAGGGGTAATTATAGACTGACTCTCAGGATATAGTATCTGATAAAGAGAGAAAGGACTTCAGAATAATTTAGGAAAGGATAGGGTGGCAATCCTGCAGGTAAGATATAATATTAAACTATTCTGTTTGTTGATGGCTAAAAAATGAACTAGATCACTTAATAGCTCTTTAATATCACCAGTTTCTATGACTGCAAACTCCTTGACCATATTGTGGATTTGCCTTCATCAGCTGTTTGGATTTGATAGGCTTATTTTTGTCCATGAGTGAAAAGTATTATTCTTGCTTTAGTAATAGACTCTTTCACGCTCTTACTGTTGGAGCATGTACCGCCCTCAGGTCATTCATAACTTACAAACCCTTTTACTACAGGGCATCACAATTCTTATTTTCTACATAATATTGTTTTTCTATCAGCTGATGTGTAGACTTCTTTGCTCTGTATTCCACTCATTGTGTAGAGCAGGCATAAGAGTGTATTAAAATTGTTGTGAGACCCATGAAGCCAAATTGTGATTGGCAAAAACATGAATGCTACATCAAAGCTATTTCTGACCCTAAAATATTTTTTAATGTGAGGATTAGTTGCTTTTGAGAAAAGGGACATGTGAAATGCTGAGTGTACTCTCATCCGATATCTGATTTCACTGTTTCAGTATCTCAGGAAGTTTTGCTCTCTTGGTGGATCTTGTTTTAGGAAACTTACAATGCTTTTCATTAGAAATCCCTCCCAGTTCAGGCTGGGTTTTTAGAATTACATCAGTACACGGTTTATGCAGTGTATGTGTGCACATACATGTGTATGCTCAAGTGTCTGTTTATGTTAGGGGTTTGAAGCCGAGTGGTAGAGATATTTTAAAAGTCTTCTCTTTGCATATTCAGGCCAAAGTGTCCATGCAAATGCTCATGAAGGTATTAAACCATTTATTGCCTATTCCTGTGGTGCTAATGTACCATTTTATGATGCCTGCATTTTGCATCATTCTTTTAAAAGTATGTAGAAAGCAAATTTTCTGTCTTGAAATGCCTTGCTCAGGCATTGCTCCCATAGATGAGTATCCTAGCTTTGGCACTTCCTTGTGTTTAAGGCAGTTAACTTTGCAGAGGACGTGGGGAGTAGGATTATTTTCACCAGGGAAGAGCACGATGTCTGTCTACCATGGGTATTGCTGCATTTAGTTCTGTGTGCTCTTCCTGGTTTGTTGCCTTCTCTATGGAGCTGTGGGAGATCTTTAGGGCAGTCATGTCGTGGACATGTATATTATATAAGTAATAAACAAAAATACTCAATCTTGCTAGTTCCTGTTCCTTTTTGATCAACTCAATGAATTAGTATTAATCCTTTGCTTTGTTAATTAACTTGCCAAAGCAAACCACTTAGTCACCTGAAAGAGTACCAAGAAAACAAGATCCTGCTGATCTCATCACAGTTGTCCCAGATGTTGAAGTATTTGAAGTATCCTGTAGGTAAATAGTCTTAAACTAATTTGTAAAGAACCTAGTATAAATAAATCCATTTTTATACAAGATTTCATAGTGATGAGAATGTTTGACGGAGGGAAAATGATTCAGTGCAATTTGTAACTTGGAGAGAGCAATACTTTTTTTTCTTTTTTTCAGTATAACCCAAAGAGTTCATCTGTTGCACAATGTTCATTTTTAATTAAACATTTTATCATCAGGCAGACTTTTATTGACATTACTCATAATAGAGCTGATAAGATCTTGACCTGCTCTTCAATAGAGCGATGTATAACTCAATATTCTGGCACACAGTGTTCCCTTCAGAATTAAACACACGATTTTCTGATTTAATTTTAAAATCTTATGTACTTCTAGTCAATTTATTTACTTTAACTTCTCAGATTTATGCGCTTTTTGACTTATGCAATTTGGATGCAACCGTTTCTTGGACTATTACTCCTGTTTGCTTGAGCTTTTATCCATTTGGAAGATTTTATTGAATTTTTTTTCTTCTTTCTTTTCCTTTCTAAAATTTGCAATGAAAGGTGATTTATCACCTGATCTTGTTTCCTACTGTACCTTTTGAGTCCAATTCTGATTAGATGCACTAACTTCCCTCACTACTGCCTTAATCATAGGTTTATAGAATTTCTGCTATCACAAAAACTCCTTCAGTTACTTCATGAAAAGAGATTCCCGGAGATGCCCCCAAAGATGAATTATGAAGCAAATCCCTGTCAGTAACCTTAAAGAACCCTGTGATATAAAGCTTCCCAGGATGACATATTTAGCCATCCTGATGAGCACCTCTGTAGTAGCTTGGCAGGATTTTGTCACCTGCAGGAGGGGAATCCATCCCTTCAGTTGGTAGCAGCTGCTGTGGTGCTGCTGACACAGGAGACGTCTCGACACAAACCAGGAGCTGGCCATAGGGCAGCATCCAGTGGAAATAAGCTTAATTCTTTTTTTTTTTTTTTTCCCAGGGTTTGCTCTCTCATATATTAGGGGTTTTATGTCAGAAACTGTAGTGAAAACCAGAATTCTCTAACATTTTGCTGCAACAAGTCACTCCTTACTCACCTACGTACCTGAAGACCATCACGTGTTGCAAAGACCCAATTTCTCACTAATCCCTTACCCTACCCAGCTATATCAGCTCTCTGTTGATAGTCACCCAACTACCCTATGCTTCTCTTTCATATTTTGTAAAGCAGCTCTTGCTGTTCATCCTTCTCCTTGTATCCCAGATCTGTCACTGCTCACTATAAATGTGTATTGATTTGAGCTGAAAATAGAGATAATTTAATTAACTAATTTGAAATGGCTTTATCTAATAAATAGCATATAGTGCAGAACTCCCTAATACTTTGGAAGAGTTTTAAAGGTGCGGAAATACTCAACTATTGAGGATATATTCCTTACACCATCACAGATTTTTAATCTTGCTTTGTCAGCATAGCAGAATTTAAAAACTGCATAGGGCCTCTGTCAGGAGGAAGTTGCCTTGTGCGAGGTATCCATCATTCAAAATTAAACCTTCAAAGCTCCTTGGTCTTCAACGTGGTTCAGATCCTCAAGGATAAATAGGTATGTAATAAATTCAACTAAGTTACTAGATGTTTGAACTAAACTTAGATTTCTGATTTAGTTCTGATTTTCTTTTTGACACATTCGTTGCCCAAAACCTGCAAGAAAATATACTGTCATGTTACTGGAAATGTAGAGGAGTGTGTGACTTGAAAGAGACAGCACATTTTGTTTTATTAATTGTTTACTAACTGTTTATGAAAAAGGAGTAAATCTAACAACATATGTAGCAGGTTTATGGCTAATTGCATCTATCCAAGGGTTGCATGTAAGTGACTAATAGGAAGATCATTTTCTCCGTCTTTATACAGAAAGTAATGTAGGATGTTTATAGAAGAATAAAACCCCCTAATATCTACTTCTAATGTCATTAATGTGAATTGGTATAAGTATTTTAAAATGATTCATGATTAATGATTTAATGAATACTCTTTTAAAGGCAAGAGTTAGACTGCGTTTTTACTGACAGAACTCAAAGAAATGTAGATGTTAGTTCTCCAAAAAGTTATATTTTATATTGTTTAATTAAATAAAAAAAAAAAAAGCTTGCATAGCTGAGGTTTTGATATTCAAAGACACGCCCTTACCAGAGGGAAGGTGAAAGTTGGGTTTAAGTCAGTAATCTCATTTCAAGAGATGTGTTCAAATTTATGCAAATTAGTATTTTAGATCACCTCCTTGATCACACTGTTTCCATTATATGTACAGTATATAATCTGGCCCAGTTAGAAAGCCCACAGAAGGACCAGTCAGCCATGGGCCACAGCGGTCAAGATCAGGATGACCTGGATAGGTGGTTCTGGCTTTGTTGCTCCTGAACATTCTTTCTAAAACTCATGAAGATTCACAACCACTTCATGTAGAGTCAAATTTGTTTCTGCATGCACTTGAGACAGGAAAAAAGTGTGTTTTAAGAAGAGAGGAGTTAGGCAGCATTGTTGTTTCTGTGTGTATTTGTTTAGTGCTTTTGGTTTTGTTGAAAGGGGAAGTTTGTTGACTATGTGCTTTGGTTACATTCAGTTCCTTAAGAATGGATGTGTTTTGTTTATCAGCTTATTACCTGAAAAAATAGCAGTTAATGTTGAATTTAGGGAATGTTATTGGAATGACATAGGTGTATTATTTAAAATTAGTGAATAAGCCTGATTTTGTTGATGTTTTATTGGAATCTACCCAGTTTAAATCTCACTATTTTATAGAAAACAGTTTAATGATTCATGAAGTACCAAAGTTAGTTGCTAAGATATTGATATCAAACTCTTGTGGAAAAAAAAAAATCTATTAACTCTAATAATTTAATCGTATTACATGATTGATAGGGACATTTAGGGCACTCTCTTACATTAAAATGAAGAAAAATCAAACAAATCCACCTCAGTATTTGGACCTTTTTAAGTTCACAGAATGTCATGTAGAGAATATATATGTATATGGAACATGTGGTTTTTCATGATCTGCTTTGCAAGATGGATGCTTTAATCTCCTGGGAGAAAATAAGTGTGAACTTTACCAAATCATTTAGCAGAGCCTATATTTTAGTCCACCTTCCTTTTTTTATACGATAAGGTTAATTTTCTGCCATTCCTTTCTTCTTCTTTCCCCTTAGATTTATTTTATGGCCAAAACCTATTAGAACTGTTAAAACTTGTTATTTCATATTGGATAAAGACAACAGATTTTAGCCCTGAATTTCTTTTGGGGAATAACCATGAGAGCTTTTCAAAAGAGATGAAAATAATTATGTTTACTGATGAGACTTCACATTCTTATCTAGTTCCAAGGATATATATATAAGTAGGAAGGTACTGTCCAAAAGTACAGGCATTTTGATAAAACCCCTAATGAAGTACTACTATCACGATACAGTTTCTATGGATCTTGATAGAAATTCCCACAGACTACAAAAGATTAAGTTGAGGTTATTGTTGGCCTGTGTTTTAAATGGATGCAGATAAAGAAAAATAGTGAGACAGATACTCATTGTACTGAGGGGTGTGTGTGTGTACATTTATGTATATATATGTTACATAATTTTAATGCAACTTTCTGCTAGGATGTTCTCCTCCTCCTTGCACCTACATGCCCAGTGACTTGCAGTTTTGGTCTGGAGATAATGCAAGGACATTTTTCTGCTCTGCAGTTGCTCTCAGTTGTTGTATTTAGCTGTCTGATATGGCAGCTTTCTCTGTATCCATAAAATATGAGTGAGCATCAATAAGCTATCCAAGAGAAAGGAGTTTTAAGGAGGAGAGGATGACTGTACCAAAAAACATAAGGGAAGTTCTCTGAGTTTATACTCAGGCATCAGGGAGAAAAGGAGGAAGTCATTTAGGCAAGAAGGCCTGTGAGCATCCTGTCAGAGGGTTAAATGATAAGTTGACATTGTAAATTCCTCATGGCATTTGGTGTGCTCTGTGAGTGTGAACATGTTGGTGTAATCTCTAGGAATCTAAGGCAGCTCTCTGCTCATCCTCTGCTCCCTCAGCAGCTCTCCAGGCATTTGTAGCATGAAGTCACAGCCACGTTCCCCAGTCACAGCTTTACTGGGGAAAAGAGCAATCTGCAACAAGTCTTTGCAAGAACGGCTGCACTGAAATTCCGATTTGAACAAAGCATTTTAACTGATGCGAAAGAAGACTCCTTAGGCAGTTGCAAGCATTTGTGGAGAATTAACGAACAGAAAAGACCTTCTTTTCTACATGGCTTGGGCTACCCAGCCCAAAAGAGCATGGTTTTGTGCTTTAAGTGACCAGTCACGCATCGCGAATAACGAATAGTGATTGTTCGCATCGGTCAGTTAAAAATTGTGTCTTAGGGTCAAATATGTTTGCATACACTGCTCAAGGACTTGTGACTAACAAAGTAATTAATAACGCCCATGACCTATTTGCAGACACCTGGTGAACAGATTTAAGGGCTCAATCCATTGGCTATGTTTCCCAAGGAGAAATTCCACCAGCCCTAGCTAAAAATGTATAAAATCAAGACTATAACAAAAGCAGTTTCATCATGTAATAGCAATGTCCATCCTCAACACCTGCTGTGATATATCCTTTGATGATAGGATTATTACATATGATGGATTCTGTACCTGTTTTTTTGGTTCCCCCTCAGTCCAAACCAGCAGACCCCTAGGCCTCCAGAACCTTCCAATTCCTGCATTATTTTTAAATCAGCTTTTGTGTATGAGATACTGTTACAATAATTATATTTTTTGGTTAATGTTATTCAGTGATGATTCAACCAAGTGCTGTTCAAAGGCAGGCAAAGGTCTTATCAGCTTTTCCAGGAGTTTGTACTTACTGCAAGGAGCAAGTCCTTTGAGGTCACTGGGCAGAAGAGGGAGCCTTGGTGAGTGAAGTGATGAGCAGGGTTGGTCCCAGAGACACAACTTCAGCCTTAAAACTTTTCTCATTCCAATGATTATTGCAAAAAGAAACATCTTCCCCATTGAGGAGGAGGAGGGGAGAGGAGGCCAGGGCTGGGAGCACACAAAACTCAGAACCACAAGATTTTAAAGTCCATTGTATACTTGGTGCAGTTATTGTTTCTCTAAGGTTGATGCGCTGCTCTAAAGAATGAGTGAAAACTGCATAAATCTCTGTACTTCACCCAGATTTTACTTAAGGAGTAATAATAATAATATTGTATTACTATTGCTCTGTACCTTCAAAAAACCACAGCAACACAGTTTTGAGGAAGGAGTAAAGGGGTGCTTTGATTGGACAACAGCATATAAACTTTAAGACATCTAGTTTGTAAAATCTTTAGTGTCTCTTTTCCTTTTTGTTCTGTAATTGATTACTAGCACCCCCTTTAACCCACCTTAAAGGGCAAGCAGGAAATTCATGTTTTCGTTCATCAGCCTATCCCTCTGAAAAGCGTTCAATATTAAAACAGTTTGCAAGAAGCAAAGGCAGAAGAAACAAGAGGCCCAGTTAGACCGTGGCAAGGTTAGGAGATGCATGTCTGGTGCCTGCAGCAAATATCGGCTCTTGTTCCGGTACAATTTTTGCATGGGGAGACCAAGTTAATTGGGGTATGGCTCTGTTCTTTCCTTTATGTGTGACCTTTTATTATCTCTGTGGCCCTGTAGTTCATGCAGTGTCATAAAGCTGTGGGAAAAGTCTTGCAGCCAGTGTTATGAGCTGTTGGAAATTAACTTAAAAATAGAAATATTTGTGTTTTCCTTTTGCCTGAAGGTGTCTGGGAGTCTGTAAACAGCTACGGAGGTGCAATTATTGTGGTTGTGATTTTGCTGAGCGTTGCTTGTGCATCTTTTTCCCTTCTTTCTCTTCCCTTCTTCCACCCCCCCTCCCCTGCTTTTTGGTGCAAGCTGCGGGCTGGCAATCAGGTGTTGTGCTGGGGAAGGGGGGGCTACTTTAGGAGGGGGGTTATATGGCATAATTCCCACGAACGTGGGAGGAGGATGAAAAAGATAAAGAAATTTTGTTTTTCTGAGCTAGAGGATTCTCTGCATGACTTCCCCACTGATGGGATCATGTGCTTTCAGGCTGAGATTTTATTAACAATTCAAATGGAAATTGAGGGCACAGGAGGAGCAGATTCTCACATAAACTTGATCTGTCCATGAATGCAGTTCTCTGTTTGCCCTGACCCTGCATGGCTTAAGACACTGCTTGTGAGGCCTGAGTGCCAGACACAAAGACCGAAATGAAAAGCAAGCACATTCCAGTAGTCTGCACAAAGGCAATGGAGCAGTTTCTAGCCGTCTCCCCAGGGAGAGATCTTATCTCCTTGCAGCTAAAACCCTTTAGAGTGTTTATTTGTACTCTAGCACCCGAGGTTTATGAATTGATATGGATGCTGATTAAACGCTGTAAGTTTCCTCAGCGGGTCTTTTTGGGAGGCACGGAGGTGTTTTCTGCGTATATTTTTTTTTTCCCCAAATACATATCGATATCTACCAAAAAAAAAAAAAAAAAAAAAAAAAAAAAAAAAAAAAAAAAAAAAAAAAAAAAAAAAAAAAAAAAAAAAAAAAAAAAAAAAAAAAAAAAAGGGTTGCTTCGGTTTCCTGAGAAGCGGACGCAGTGTTGAGGCAGCCCAGAATGTACGTTCCTCAATAAAAGCCATCCCCAGGCTTAGGAGAGTTTTGCAAAACTTTTGTCCTTCGGACAGCCACCTGTTTATTTTTTGGTTTTTTTTTCCTGACGTTGAAAGCATCAGCGCAGCCCGTCCCCGGCGGCGCCGGGTGCCTGTGCCCACCAGGGCTGGGGAAGGGGGAAGGTCGCTGCTGAGTAGCTGTACCGATTAAATGTTGTGCACAGTGGGCTGACCTTGTGCTGCGGAGGCAGCGGCGCGAAGCACCGGGGCACGGGGAGGACGTGTGAGGCCAGGCTGCTGTGGCCACATCTGCAGGGCCATCGCCCTCCGCCAATGGCAGGCAGTGGGTGATGCTGCCTGTCAGGGGAATTCTGCTGGGAATGACAGCCGGGGGGGTGGTTCCTGGTGGTTTTGGTGTTTTTTTTTGTTTGTTTGTTTTTTTTGAGACTGGAGGTGGAAAAGGCTAGCAACATACACCAGCGTAGAAATAGAACTCACACCCCCCTGTCACCACCTGATGTTGATATTGCGTCAGGAAATTGTCAACGGTGTCGGTAAATTCTGGAGATTCCTTAATCAAACTATCAAACGTTGATATTCCTGTCTTCCCTAATCAGGCTCCCTTTTATGAAAGCTCCCTGAAACAGTAGGGAAACTGTAAGGGGGAAAAAATGTTTTGACTGTGGTAATTCCCAAGAGTTACAATTTTAATCGCCCTTGTTTTCTATATTTTCAGCCAAAAAAGAAAAGAAAAAAAAAAAAAGAAAAAAAAAAGGAAAAGGAAAAAAAAAAACCCAAAGCAAAAGCCAGCAACTTTTAGGTAGGAAATCATAACCATATGTTTTTCCATTTTTCTTACGGCGTTTAAAGGTTTCAAACCTTTAGATACTCCTGAAAGTAGTTACATTAGTGGAAAGAGACTAGCAAAGGATATTGATTCGAATAGTTTTGTTCCCTTAATTTTATGGGTTTATATTATCCAAAATTAATGGTTGTACTTAGGCAAATTGTCAGTAATTGGTGACAAAATTGCTTTATTGCTTTTCTTTCATTTGATGCTAATTAATGGCCCTACATTATTAGGTTCAAGTCTCTTCTGTATTTCTCCTTCTCCATAAATATTCTTAGTGACAATGTGTTGGAGTAAACTTTTTTCTTCAGTGTATGCAATAACTGCTTTATAGAAATGTGATAACAAACAGATTTTTGGTATGATTTATAAAAATGTGATCACAAACAGATTTCTGGCATAATTTTTCCTGAAATAATATAAATGTTATTTGTTCAAGAGCTTGAAGTCATTTTGCTATGAAGGAATACATTAGTAACATATTGTGTTAATTGATTCATGTGGTAAAATATTAGTTTTTCATATCAAAGTACTCCTTGGTAACTTATCCAGCAGTTACTTTACAAAATATGGACTTTGTTGTGTTTTACCACTTAAACCCCCCTTACCTTCTCTCCTTGTACTCTACAGTGTTTGACAAAACTGTTCTATTTCAGTCGACTAGAACACCACCACAGAATTTGTCATCATATTTTCCACCTGTTAATGACGCTGGTATTTGGTACAGAACAGTGTTTATCCATGTTTTCCAAATTAAATTATTTTAATGCTATGTAAATATTTTTAAGTCTAGAATAGTTGTAGTAAGTAAAAACCAGTTCTAATTTTTTACAAGCACCAGTCAAAAACCAGCTTGTGTGTGTATTATTTGTCTGTTTCCTAAGAATTAGGAAAAAAAAAAGTAATGAATATATGTTACAAAATTTGATATTTTGAACATCACATACCAAAGTATATATCGAAGTGGGAAAGTAGTTGAACATCAAATGACTATTGAAAGGGAGTTCTGATGACCTTGTAAGAATTATTTAGTAAAAAAAAATACTGAAAGGCAAAAAGACTTCAAAACGTAGGAGGAAATACTTTCTAAGCTTTTATACCTTGACAAATTATACTTATTTTCCCTGTTGTGTAATGCTGTAGTACTAAACTGAGAGAACAGTATCTTTCACTGGTAGAGGATCGTACCAACAATGAAATGTTGTCTCTGTGACTGTTGGCCAAGTTCTATTTATCTTTAATCTTAGGTATACTCAGTTTTCAAAATTAGGATTATTGTTCCTTGAAGTGGTTGTTTTCATCTTTTGTCATGAGTTAGGTTCAAAAATTAATTTTAAAAAAAGATGTACTAATGAAATGTACTAACATTTCAATCATGGTTGCATATTATAAATAAAAAAGAAATCCTTAGAATTG
Source organism: Empidonax traillii (assembly GCF_003031625.1). NCBI lineage: Eukaryota > Metazoa > Chordata > Aves > Passeriformes > Tyrannidae > Empidonax > Empidonax traillii. The sequence continues at coordinate 2,153,990 of NW_020955369.1, read as the reverse complement.
CTGATTTTTATAAAAAAATTCATACCTGTTTGGATCTAGTTTTTTGAACATGTTTCCCACTAAAAATAGTTTTTAGGAAAGGGAGAGAGAAAATTTACATATGGTACTAGAAATTTTTACTGTTATGTAAGTGCTGTTTCTTGGATTAAAGAAAAATAGTGAAGTAAGATTCTTGGCAAGTTGAATTATTTTAAATTTGTTGAAGGAAGTTTATTTTATTTTTTAAAGCATGCTTCAGTTATGAAAACTTTGCCTTTGTAGCAGAGTCCGAATGCAGCAGTAATTCTGAACTCTGTCCTATCCCTGATTTCCACTGAGGCCCTCTACCTCCATGTGTTTGGAATGAAAAATGTGTAAATATCTGTATTTTGAAGGCAGCTAAGAGAATCTGTAGCTCTTTAGCGTACCAGAAAAGAACAGTGTTTTGCAAAACAGCTTGAGTTGGTTTTATGAAGTATTTGTAGTTGAAAACTGCCCCAGAAAAATACTCGTCAGTGCTTCCCTATGTCTCCACCTGCCACCCTTATCTGCTCTAGTTGTGCTTGTCTTATTTCTTTGCCCTTTTTGCACCTCTGTGTACTTTAAAATCTTTGCTCTGACTGTAGCTGTGTGTGAGTGTACATGAGGAGAGGTGTCCAGTCTGCAGCAGGACATCTATGTTTGCTCAAATATCCCTGCAGGCTGTGCTGCACGTTCCTCCTGATCTGTAGAGGTGCAACTGCACAGTGCAAAGGCTCTCAGCTTGAGGCTGACCTGGTTTCAGGCATGACCAAGCTCTGGACCATCACAGATGTGGAGGGAGATACGGCAGAGGAGCATTAAACCACTGCTGTGACATCACGTGGCTCTGTGTGGTATCAGTGAGAGATGGTCTGTGTCTCCTCAGCAGCGCCTGCTGCTCCTTGCAGTGCAGCCTCTCTGCCCCAGTCCCGTGGTGCCTCGCAGGGCAAGGGGAGCAGTGGCCTTCTGATAGATTGGTGTCTCCTGGATTCCTTGTTGAAGTGAACTTCACAACTCTCACCTATGGGGATGTAACTGAAAGAGGGTAACCCACAGCTTCACGCCACGTTCACTTGAAGCGCACTTCACCAGTGTGTGTGTGTGAAAAGTCTGAAGTCTTTTTCATACAGTAATACAGGACACTTAAACTTGATTTCTGCATTTGCAAAGAGACTAGAGATTAATAATTTGCCAGTAGGGCTGAGAGTCTGTTGACACTTGAAATGTGGGAGGTTTCCACTGTGAGGGATTTTGTGGACCTGAGGAGATTCCTCTCACCTGAACATCAGGGGGCTCTGGCTGTCCAGGCACTTCTACTTTTGCTGCTTGTAATATCCTTTGGTGTTTAAGTATGTTTGAGCAAGAACCTGATGCCTAACTCTGGCAGGTTTTCTCATTTGCACGTCTGTGTCTATGGTTTGGATTTGTTGGAATGGGAAGAAGATGGTGCTGCTGGACATCAAACCTTTATGTAAGTTTATTTACTTTGAATTTGACCTCTGGAGGGAAGTAGATACTTCATTGCAGTACCTATGTGGAGAGTTTAGGTCCTAAACTTAAGTATTTTGAGTTTCATCATAGATACGTAAGTTAAGCTCAGGTAAATGGTATGAAATCCCCTCACAAATAAAGGAAAAAGAGAATTACTAGAGTTAGGCAAAAACTTGGCAGTCTGTTTTGCAAAGATGTGAATTTAATCTTGCCAGAGCATCTGTCCACAGAATTCACTTCTCAGTTCCTGAAGTGATGTGGTTTTTCTCAGCCTGCCTTTAGATCAGCCATTTATGATGCTTTTCTGAACTAATCACAGAGAAAGCCAATGAAGGGGAAGGGATAGGTCTTTGATCATGGGCATGGTCTGTGAGATCAGCTTTCCCTGACAAAGATGACCTTGGAATGACAGTTGGGAACTCACTGGTGTAGATTATTAGGAAGCAGAAATGAGACCCCTGTAAATTGATGTTGATGATGGATTAAATTAAAAGATGTATGTTTTTTTAATGTGTTGTGGTGAAATATAGACTCAGTCAATAAAATATTTTGTTGTAGACCCCTGAGAAATTTACTATGTGGATGGAAGTGATTGAGGAGAAGGCTTTGCTTTCATATGGAAACCTGGTGGAATTTGGAGATGTTCTTGGAAATCCCAAATTTTCTGCAAGTGACTTAAAAGTGAAGTAAATACTTGTGCTTAAAATTGCCCTCCATTTCTTTTAGCCTCCTCAGGAGCTATCTCTGAGCGATACAAATTTCATTTGTCATAAATGGCATCTAGTGAATACTTGGTGTGTTTCTTCAGCTTTTGTCTGTGATTCTTATCCACAGCAATGCAAGTATTTCAGAGGGGCAGTCCCACCATCACACTTCAGTTACCCAAACTGGATACCTAAGCTGGGCTTTTCCAAAGACAGTCTGAGCATCCTTCTTTCAATTTTCCCTTTCAGAGTAGTCTTTTTTTTTTTTCCACTGACTGTGTAGGTACCATGAAGTCATGGTGTTGACTTCTCTGAAGCTGTGGTGTTAAGACTTTTCCAGTTTATCTCCCTTCAGTTGCCATCTTTTCTGTCAAATTATGGGATGTTGATGTTTAATATTGGCCATATTCTAATAGGGCGTCATCTGCTCTAGGTGTAAGATATTTCATTTCTGTGATTGGAAGTTTTCAGTGATACCCCAGTTATTTTCGGCTTTTCAGCAGTGATTTTTAAGGAACATATATAAGTCTTAACAAGTCCTGGTTGATCTGGGTGAGTCTAAGGTGAGGGAACAGTCATTAAACTAAAAAAAAAAATCACATTTATTTTAATTTTTGTATTGATAATTCAAGTGTAGATACTGTTTTGAAAGACGAGGAGAATATACACTTTTTTTTTCAGTATACTTTCAATAATACCACCTTTTTGGTGATCATTAATGTAATTTTATGTACTTGCAGTAAATTGTGTAAAATAGTGAAAAATAGTTCCTTTTGGGTCTGCAGTGTAAATATACTTTCTAAACAAACAAACAAAAAAAACCCAATATGAATTGAAAGATTTTATGTGCTTAGGTTTGTAAAACAGGGATGAACTGAGGAATATTTCCAGTTTGAGAAGTCAGTCTTAGCCTCCTACCTCCAGCAAAGTCATATTTGATTGTTGCTACAAGAAGAAAAGATAAGGAAAAAAGGAATGCTGCTCTAAGACTAAGAATGAACGTAATAATGAGGAAACAATGCAACATAGTCAACCAGGCATGAAGAATTATGTATTGAAGCTAAGAGGCCAAGTGTCTCATCAGTTGGATTTTAATAATGCCTGGCAGAAGTGCTTGTACTTGTACAGCAATTGTTTAATATCTAATTGAGTTTCAAGCTGAAATATGACAGTCTGTCTTGAAACATGAAGAGAACATTTCCTGTGATGCAATGTCTAAGCATTTCTTTACGTACTAAACTGAGACTAGAAAATTGTAATACTTCTGTTTTCAGATTCCAGGAGCTTTCTAGTTATGCATAAGTAAAGCTGTATCCTGTGCAGTTTTACTATTGTTAACTCTTTCCTCTTCCTGTCTTTATAATTCATCTTGTTTATCACATTCACTTGATGCAACTTACTCCTTTTTTTGTTGTTGTAGGGTTTTTAACACTGTTAGCTGTTTCATTTGCTTTGCAGTTAGCAGAATACCTAGTGCCCTAGTTCTGCTCTGGGAGTTTGGCTAAAAAAGCAGTATAGAATTTAAACATAAATGTGACTCCAAAGATGGCATACGAATTATGCTCCTGATAATCTAACATTACCCTTACAAGGTCAGGAGTAGAAAATCATCATAATTGAAGGTTAGGAAAAAAAAAAAAAAAGAGGAATTTGAAAAAACCTTGAATTTTTACTTAGCATGCATACTGAAATTGATGCAATACTCAAAATGTAGTCTGGTTTGAAATGGGCTTTTTCATTTTATTTCCCGTGATCGATTGGTATGTGAAGCTGGAGCTTTTCAGGAAAAGTCTGGGATTATGAGTGCGTCAGACCTTGCTTTTAGCACAACAACGAGGTTATCAATAATGCATTGGAGATCTCAGAATCCTTGAACATAGGGAAATCACAGCTGGTCTGGGTTTATTGTCGAAATTGCAGATTTGCGCCAAGAGGTCACGACAACTCCATGTCAGACGGTCACACACACGCACACAGACATGTCTTGGGGGAATGGGGGGAATAATATTGAAGAATTGCCAGTGCCCATGTTATTTAGAAACTCTTCATATGTTTCTATAGTTCAACTTTAAAAGCAGCATATTTAATGCTGCTCGCAGTGGCCTTTTGACATTTTGGCCTTTCCCAGTATTGTAAGTTTTATTGTTTTCCTGACAAGTTTATTCATATACTAACAGCTTGCTTGGCAGCAATGTTCAGACTCAGTACTTAGGCTTTCTGGTCACGGTGATGGCTGGCAGTAATAGAGAAGGAGAATAAGTGAGTGTGGAAATGCAAAGCTGTCTCTTGTTACATTTTATCGATCTCATTCTGGTGTCATTCAATTAAGACAGAAATGTGATGGATAGTGTCTGCATAGATTCCTACTTTGCTTTCCAGCCACTCTATATAAAGCTTTTTGGGGGGAGGGAGGAGGCAAAGGAGTGTGAGGGGAGGAGGGGGTAGCAAATCAAAGATACAGTGTGATTTGAATTACAGATCAAACGTATCTTTTAAAAAAATCGTTATTCTAAAGCTATGCTGAAAAGCAATATTAGCAGAGCTAGCATTCTGTGTTGTCTTTCTAATAAGTATCTGTAGATGTCCAGCACATTGTTCATTGCAGTAATGCTGGAATTTTTTTTGTCCAGATCTTGTCTGTGATTTATGAATAAACACTTGATTCTTCTGAATTTAGTACACAGATAGAAAGGGCTC
>NW_020955369.1:2125467-2148233 GCF_003031625.1 Empidonax traillii | reverse complement strand
AGGAGGCAAAGGAGTGTGAGGGGAGGAGGGGGTAGCAAATCAAAGATACAGTGTGATTTGAATTACAGATCAAACGTATCTTTTAAAAAAATCGTTATTCTAAAGCTATGCTGAAAAGCAATATTAGCAGAGCTAGCATTCTGTGTTGTCTTTCTAATAAGTATCTGTAGATGTCCAGCACATTGTTCACTGCAGTAATGCTGGAATTTTTTTTGTCCAGATCTTGTCTGTAATTTATGAATAAACACTTGATTCTTCTGAATTTAGTACACAGATAGAAAGGGCTCAAGAAATGAAAGGATTTGCTTGCCTAAGAGACTTGCATGCATGCTGTAGGGCAGTAACTCCAGATAAACATCTGAAGATAAGGGTTGCTCATTCTTGTCTATTGTTTACTTTAAATATAGCCCCAAAAAAATAATAAAAATTGAGAAGCTCTTTCAGTGTAATACAAAAACACAGAGATTAGCTCCATAGGCTTAAGCAGATCTACATCAATTCACAACTGAGCTTCTCACCCATCTTCACACTGTGGTAACTTAAGAGCTGGTAAATTACTTTCGATCTAACTCACAGTTTTCTACCTAAAATGTGAATTTCACAATCCTAGAATGTGATTTACAGAAGTGCTTTTTGTCATCAGACTTGGGGCAGGCAGCTTAGACATTCTCAAAAAAGTTCAGGCTCCTTAGAAGTTCCCTGTGATGAAAGCCTGGATAATTCTCTCCTTCTGGTGTTCCTTCCCATCCTCTGTGTTTAGAGGTAGCAGGGCTGTGTGTCCAGATCTCCTCTGTTCCCAGAGAACTTACAGGGGAGGGGTTTGCAACCCCAAAAGCTATGTCTAGGGCAGGTTTGGGATTCTCTGCTGAAATGAAGTTACATGGGGAAAAGCCAATTCACCAGAACCAAAGTACTTCACAGATGTATACTGACCATTCTAGATATCATGAACAAAAAAGACCAACCGAACAAACAAAAAACCAAACTAAATAGATTCTCATCAGCTGGTTTTTTGAGTTTCTGGAAAACCTGGATTTCCAAGGTCTGCAGCTGTGCCACGTGCAGTATGAAGGGTTGGTATTCCCGGCTTTCCAGCCTTTGTAGCTGCTGACGATGATCTACCTTTGATGGATTGGCTGCAGTTCCCAAAATCCCTTTTCCCGCACTGGGGAGCGCAGGAACCCTATGAGCCATATTTCAACTAAGAGCCTTGAGGCTTTGATGTTTGGGACTATATCTTCCTTGCAACTGCCATTAAATCCACAGTTACCAGTGTGGGAGGCATTAATTACTAGCTAAGAAATAATTATGTTTTAAGGTTTTTAAGTTTTAAGATAATTAAAGTTTAAGCCATCTTTTAAATGTGACAAGGCTAAGATTTTTAGAAATGAAAGAACACCCTATTACTCAATCATACAAGTACTTTGGTGATTGTTTGTGATTTCCACGTGCTTTGGGTTAACAGTAGTTACTTGGTACTCTGTAGAGCCTTCAGCAGAGTTATGGGCCTCAGTTCTGGATTCTTAGGCCTGAAGATCAGACTGGGGTTTTTAGAATTACAGGATTTCAGATGAGAAGTTGGGACTGAGATGAACTGAGGTTTCTCAGGATAGTTTGATCTTGTGCTGTTAATCAGGTGATTCTGCTAAATCGATCAGCAACAATTAGATTGCTGTGAATATAAAGTGTCTTCCCTTTTTGCAGGAGTTCTAGAGGTGATCTATAACTTTTCTTCTGAGGACTCTAGGAAAGGAATCAGGTGAGCAAGGTATAGTCTCCCAGACATGAGGATGTAAGGAGGTCCTCAGGCACTTCCAGTCATTTCTGTTTTTTTACCTAGAAGCAAAGATAGGTATCTTCAGGACTCTGGATTATTGTTGGACCTATTCTTTGTGGGCTGATCTAGAATGGGAATGCTGCTTAGGTGAATTTAATTCCCACTGATGTTCTTGAATTCTCAGAAATACTGAGTATACACAGCTTGAATACTTGCTCCATTGCCAGTATTTTTGCAAATTACTTTTATTAAATGATAGTGGGGTGAACTGTCTTATGTTTCTATGCCCCCAAAGTGATGTTTTTAAATCATGGTATAACATGTTGTAGCAAAGACAGCATTTTTTGGTCAACTTCCCCTCTTTGATAAGGAGACTTTCAGTGCTGGACCATTTGTTAAATCATCCCTTTTTCATTTGCCACTCAGGTATGAAATCAAAAATATTAGTATGCATATAAGGCAAGCAGCATTGCTCAGATTTTATGGGCAATCTCACAACAACTGGTTTGGGTGCCAGTGCTGTTGGTGTAACTTCTTAACATAAAGCAGTTAAAGGGATTTCCTCATTTAACCTCCTGAATAGAAATAGGTTTCTGTTTCTGCACTCCAAATAGAAGGCTTGCGTTGCTCCTTCCTGGCTTTGCAGGCTCATGTAATGTAACTTATAGAATAATTTTGCATTTTTAAATAGTGTTCATTTCACTGCAGAAAGAAAAATGTTTGTGGTATAAAAAAGAAGACTTTTTTTTTTTTTTTTTAAATAATGTGACTTTGGGGGAGGAGACAAAGGGGCCTTGTTGTGTCAATGTGAATAATTTATAACCAATGTAAAATTTGACCATAATTTGTTCTGGATTTTCTTCAATGGTATGTTTAATTATATCAGGTTCCAAGAGCCATACATAAAGTAGTGTTAGAACAAAGAAAGCANAAAGCTTTTTGGGGGGAGGGAGGAGGCAAAGGAGTGTGAGGGGAGGAGGGGGTAGCAAATCAAAGATACAGTGTGATTTGAATTACAGATCAAACGTATCTTTTAAAAAAATCGTTATTCTAAAGCTATGCTGAAAAGCAATATTAGCAGAGCTAGCATTCTGTGTTGTCTTTCTAATAAGTATCTGTAGATGTCCAGCACATTGTTCATTGCAGTAATGCTGGAATTTTTTTTGTCCAGATCTTGTCTGTGATTTATGAATAAACACTTGATTCTTCTGAATTTAGTACACAGATAGAAAGGGCTCAAGAAATGAAAGGATTTGCTTGCCTAAGAGACTTGCATGCATGCTGTAGGGCAGTAACTCCAGATAAACATCTGAAGATAAGGGTTGCTCATTCTTGTCTATTGTTTACTTTAAATATAGCCAAAAAAAAAATAATAAAAATTGAGAAGCTCTTTCAGTGTAATGCAAAAACACAGAGATTAGCTCCATAGGCTTAAGCAGATCTACATCAATTCACAACTGAGCTTCTCACCCATCTTCACACTGTGGTAACTTAAGAGCTGGTAAATTACTTTCGATCTAACTCACAGTTTTCTTCCTAAAATGTGAATTTCACAATCCTAGAATGTGATTTACAGAAGTGCTTTTTGTCATCAGACTTGGGGCAGGCAGCTTAGACATTCTCAAAAAAGTTCAGGCTCCTTAGAAGTTCCCTGTGATGAAAGCCTGGATAATTCTCTCCTTCTGGCATTCTTTCCCATCCTCTGTGTTTAGAGGTAGCAGGGCTATGTGTCCAGATCTCCTCTGTTCCCAGAGAACTTACAGGGTTTGCAACCCCAAAACCTATGTCCAGGGCAGGTTTGGGATTCTCTGTGAAATGAAGTTATGTGGGGAAAAGCCAATTCACCAGAACCAAAGTACTTCACAGATGTATACTGACCATTCTAGATATCATGAACAAAAAAGACCAACCGAACAAACAAAAAACCAAACTAAATAGATTCTCATCAGCTGGTTTTTTGAGTTTCTGGAAAACCTGGATTTCCAAGGTCTGCAGCTGTGCCACGTGCAGTATATGAAGGGTTGGTATTCCCGGCTTTCCAGCCTTTGTAGCTGCTGACGATGATCTACCTTTGATGGATTGGCTGCAGTTCCCAAAATCCCTTTTCCCGCACTGGGGAGCGCAGGAACCCTACGAGCCATATTTCAACTAAGAGCCTTGAGGCTTTGATGTTTGGGACTATATCTTCCTTGCAACTGCCATTAAATCCACAGTTACCAGTGTGGGAGGCATTAATTACTAGCTAAGAAATAATTATGTTTTAAGGTTTTTAAGTTTTAAGGTAATAAAAGTTTAAGCCACCTTTTAAATGTGACAAGGCTAAGATTTTTAGAAATGAAAGAACACCCTGTTACTCAATCATACAAGTACTCTGGTGATTGTGATTTCCACGTGCTTTGGGTTAACAGTAGTTACTTGGTACTCTGTAGAGCCTTCAGCAGAGTTATGGGCCTCAGTTCTGGATTCGTAGGCCTGAAGATCAGACTGGGGTTTTTAGAATTACAGGATTTCAGATGAGAAGTTGGGACTGAGATGAACTGAGGTTTCTCAGGATAGTTTGATCTTGCGCTGTTAATTAGGTGATTCTGCTAAATAGATCAGCAACAATTAGATTGCTGTGAATATAAAGTGTCTTCCCTTTTTGCAGGAGTTCTAGAGGTGATCTATAACTTTTCTTCTGAGGACTCTAGGAAAGGAATCAGGTGAGCAAGGTATAGTCTCCCAGACATGAGGATGTAAGGAGGGCCTCAGGCACTTCCAGTTATTTCTGGTTTTTTACCTAGAAGCAAAGATAGGTATCTTCAGGACTCTGGATTATTGTTGTACCTATTCTTTGTGGGCTGATCTAGAATGGGAATGCTGCTTAGGTGAATTTAATTCCCACTGATGTTCTTGAATTCTCAGAAATACTGAGTATACACAGCTTGAATACTTGCTCCATTGCCAGTATTTTTGCAAATTATTTTTATTAAATGATAGTGGGGTGAACTGTCTTTATGTTTCTATGCCCCCAAAGTGATGTTTTTAAATCATGGTATAACATGTTGTAGCAAAGAGTATTTTTTGGTCAACTTCCCCTCTTTGATAAGGAGACTTTCAGTGCTGGACCATTTGTTAAATCATCCCTTTTTCATTTGCCACTCAGGTATGAAATCAAAAATATTAGTATGCATATAAGGCAAGCAGCATTGCTCAGATTTTATGGGCAATCTCACAACAACTGATTTGGGTGCCAGTGCTGTTGGTGTAACTTCTTAACATAAAGCAGTTAAAGGGATTTCCTCATTTAACATCCTGAATAGACATAGGTTTCTGTTTCTGCACTCCAAATAGAAGGCTTGCGTTGCTCCTTCCTGGCTTTGCAGGCTCATGTAATGTAACTTATAGAATAATTTTGCATTTTTAAATAGTGTTCATTTCACTGCAGAAAAAAAAATGTTTGTGGTATAAAAAAGACTTTTTTTTTTTTTTTTTTTTAAATAATGTGACTTTGGGGGAGGAGACAAAGGGGCCTTGTTGTGTCAATGTGAATAATTTATAACCAATGTAAAATTTGACCATAATTTGTTCTGGATTTTCTTCAATGGTATGTTTAATTATATCAGGTTCCAAGAGCCATACATAAAGTAGTGTTAGAACAAAGAAAGCAAATTAGTCTCCAAATTCAGCACTACTTAATAAGCTCTACCAGACAACTATCATTTCTCCACCACTGGAGAAAAAAAACCACTCCTGTTTTCCTTGACCTGATGAAAGTTCATCGAGGTGTACTTTTGTATAAATTCAGCTCACCAACAGCTACCCTTGAGTTGAAACTGAAGAGACATTAACTTGGGTGAAAGTTGAGTTAGATGGTTTCTTGTCAGTGTCACACTTTTTGTAGATGTCTGCATTTCAGAGTTCCAGAATTAGTACCGCAAGAACTACATGTTTGGTATGGTATTTTAATCTTGGAAGGGAATAGCTATAACAGCACAATACAAACTTGCTGCTTTAAGGTGTCCACTTGAATTTCCAGTTTTATTTCTAGACTTCAGAAATTCACAGAAGATTGGGGAGAGGAGGGAGGGAGGGTTTCCTCAGCATAAGCACGCAAGTGGTTATGGCCTATTGTACTTTTTTTAGAATTGAAATATTTCAATAGCTTGAAAATGAGCCAGACAGCCTGTGTATTATGAACAGGGAGAGAAAAAAAGGATCAAAATAAATAAAGTGCAGCTGCAGTTCTGTTAGCAGTGGAACAGAGTTAAAAGGGACCTGAAAAATTATAGCAGGCATAATGTATACAAACCTAGAAGAAAAGATCCCTAAAGTATATCAAATCTTGTAATATTTTTTTCTGTTCTGAAGACTTAGGATTCAGTGTTTTATTTATGAGCAACAATTTTTTTTGTCTTTCAAGTGCTTATAGAGAATTAGGATTAAATATATGACACAAGGCAGAGCTTTAAACAGTTTGCCTGAAAACACAAAAAGTAATTCACGCAGTATCTGAGTCAGTTATGTTTTTGACTATTATCATCTGTAGCAATAATTTACCAGTAATTGTCTAGCAAAATTAGGGTAGAAAATAATACTGTTGTTTAAGAAAAATGTCTTTTTCTTTTTGGAATTATTTTTGGGCTTCTCAATTTCCAGGGTCTTACTTCTTTTTGATATTTAACTGCTGGTGGATTTGTAGACAATCACATTTTTCCCACATGCAATTCACCTTTATCACTTCAAAGTGCAAATGATGTCTAAAGTATTTTCACGTTATTTGGCATTAGAAGCCTTTTAGTAAAAAAAAAAAAAAAATTAAGAGAGAATGGTTAGGGTCTGCTTGAATTTTAGAGACATGTGGTTCCAGAGTGGGGCAAACATTCTTTCAATTTCTGTGTGAAGGTTGAATAAATAAATACTGTTTATTGCACTTTATCCAATGAACTAAAGCTGGTAGCATAACCTTGTTTTGTCTTTTGATTTTTCAGTACAAAAGTAGTTTTGTCCATTAATCAGAAACTGGACAGTCTTTGGTAGACAGCATTCCAACTGAGGAGGAATCAATGGCGTTTATACTACTATTCCACTTGAAGTTCATTATTTAACACATGTACTAATTCTGGGTGTTGGAAAATGTCAGACGGTAGGTATAAAAAGAGCCATATGCTAAAGAAGAGTAAACTGACTTTCATTTAGAAAAGCACCAATAAATACCAGTGGAATGCATTATTAATTTAGTCCTAACAATTATTAGATGCAGTAGTGATGATTGCCAAGATTTTGGAAGTAAACTCAGAAGTACAGTCATGTTAACTTGCTGTGAGACAAACAAATACTTTCCCTTCACCAATTTTTGGATTGGACCAATGGAAAAAACTCTTCCTACTGATTTTGTATGTGCAATTTGAAAAGTAAGTTCTCATAATTCTAAGTAATTTGAAATAGAAGTATTGAGGCAATTCACATTAGCAATCATAGAATCATCATAGAGTCAGAATGGTTTGTGTTGGGACCTTAAAGATCATCTAGTTCCAGTCCCCCAGCAGTGGGCAGTGACACCTTCCACTAGAGCAGGCTGTTCAAAATGCTGTCCAGCTTGGCCTTGAACACTTCCAGGGATTGGGCATCCACAACTTCTCTGGGAAACCTGTTCCAGTGCCTCACTTTATAGTAAAGATCTCCCTTTGAAAAGACAGGATAGGCTTCCTTAGGTTCTCCCTTTTGATGGCAGCCCTCTTCTAGCCCTAGGGATTCCAAAATCTGATTTGCATCTTCCCAGGAAATGTCAGATGCTGACAGTGAATCTGAAAATGAGATAAAGGTATTTACCTTTATAGATAAATAAAGTCTAGTTTCTACTATAATGGGTGAGAATTTTCTTGTGAGGGTTCACTTTCTTGCTTGAAGGGAAAAAATTCGAAGACTACTTGCCCAGAATATGCATCACTACCTGTATTTCTTTTATAACATGGAAGCACTCGAGGCTCTTTTCAGTTTGCGGTCTCTTCTCCAAGGCAAGTAGTGACAGGACAAGAGAAAAGGCTCAAGCTGTGTCAGCTGAGGCTCAGGTCGGGAAGAATGACTTCACAGAACACATTGTAAACATTGGAATGGGCTGCCCAGGGAGGTGGTGGAGTCACCATCCCTGGAGGTGTTCAAGAAATGACTGGACATGGCATTTAGTGCCATGGTCTAGTCGACCTGGTGGTGATCAAAGGTTGGACTCGATGACCTTAGAGGTCTTTTCCAACCTAAATGATTCTGTGATTCTATGCAGTTCAGGAAGGTTTCTAATCATCAGTATCCTGTATGCTTCCCAGAAAGAAAGAATTTCTGGATTTCAGTTTTGTAAGGCAATCTTTTCAGCATTGTTTTTAAGTGTAGTCAGTGGTCAGCTGACTGGTGATTATATATACTAAAATCACTTGTAGAGGGACCACAAATAATAATACTAAAAAAAAAATTTTAAAAAGCACAGTAAAAATTTAAACCTTTCCCTGGCCAGCAAACATCTTATTTGCTCTTGAAGGAGGCAAAGAGATGAAGGCTTATTCATCCTGTTGGAGAAAGACCAATTATTCCTTTAATTTTCTTCCAGACAAGGGAACTTGTAAATGACTTTTTCTGAATTCCTAGCAGTCTTTACAGAACATTACACGATGTTCTTGCATGAACCCCCCTTGCTTCTTGGTACTTAATCTTTCTTGTGGTGCTACATTCTCTCGCACTGTGTAACATCAGTCCCTTAGGAGCGTGGGGTAACTTTGTGGGTTGAAGAATAATATTACTTGGCTCTCAAGAGGTGTCCAAAATTACCAGGAAGTTTTTTGCATGCCTTTTGTGACTGCCTAACTCACAGAAAAGCAGATACTTTAGAATAAAAGTGTGGGTAACCTTAATGGCTTTTGCTCAAGAGGATTGCATTTCATTTTCCCAACAGTGCTCCTGTCTCCTTAAAGATTTCATGACTTCCCCACCATAAGGCACACAAGAATTGCAGTGATGCAACCAAACTATATCTATATCTACTGTATCTACTATATCAGAGTGTAGACAATATACAGCCAACAGAAGGGCAGCTGGAACCTCACCAAGTCCTGCTCAAAGGAAGGAGTATTGTCTATGGACAGGAATTTGGGGATAAGTGCTGGAAGGAAAATGCAGCTGTTTCCTAGTTGTTGTCAAGAATGAGATGTTTAGCTGGAGGCTTCTCTGAGGAGGAGATGAGAGAGGGATGATTTTTTTTTTTTCCTGTTTAATTTAATTTTCTGCTACTCTGGCCTGGGTTCTGTCACTGTGCTGCGTAGCCTGTTTGTAAACTGGTAAGAAGCTTGTGCAGTTGTAAGGTGTTTGGGCATGCTCTACTTCATTGCTTTTCTTACCTGAAATTCAGACTATGTTTTGAAGAGTTTGTTTCCAGGACAGTGTCATCTTCCTACAATTAAATAAATTATTCTTGCTAGTTTCATAGTTGTAGAGGAAAAAAAAAAAAAAAGAATGACCTTTTACTTTTCCTGCTTTTCTCTTTGGCTAGGCTACAAGCAAAATCCAAGGAATTTAAGATCATCTTACGACAATTAAAAAGAAAAAAAGGTTCTGTTTTTAATATTCAGCCCATAGTTGGAACACTTTTCTTGAAATTGCTGAGAGTAGAGATTTAAGTTGCTTTTAAGACTAAGATGCTGTTAAACTGCTAAGCTAGTTAGCCAAATATATTATCATAAACTCACAGACGCCTTTAGGTTGGAAAAGACCTTTAATATCATTGAGATCAAGCATTAAGCCAGCACTGCCAAGTCCACCACTAAACTGTGTTCCTCAGTGCCATGTCTTTTAAATACACCCAACCATGGTGGCTCCACCACTTCCCTGGGCATCTTGTTCCAATGCTTGACAACCCTTTCCATGAAGAAATTTTCCCTAATATCTAAACTTTCCCTGGTGCAATTAGAGGCCATTTCCTTGTATCTTACTGCTTGTTACCTGGAGAAGAACAGGGGCATAATCGCTGCCCTGGTCCTGCTGGCCACACCATTTCTGGTACAGACCAGGATGCCTTTGGCCTTCTTGCCCACCTGGGCACACGCTGGATCATGTTCAGCTGCTGTCAACCAGTACCTCCAGGTATATTTCTGCCAAGCATCTTTCCAGCCACTCTTCCCCCAACCTGTAGCCTTGCCTGGGGTTGTTATGACTCAAGAGCAGGACCTGGCACTTGGTCTTGTTGAACCTCATACCGTTGTCTTCAACCCCTGGATCCAGCCTGCCCACATCCCTCTGCAGAGCCTTCCTGCCCTCCAGCAGATCAACACTCCCACCCAACTTGGTGTTCTCTGCAAACTGACTGAGGGTGCACTTGGTCCCCACATCCATATCACTGACAAAGACATTAAGCATGACTGACCCCAATATTGAGCCACTTGTGAAGGGTTGCCAGCTGGATTTAAGTCCACTCAACACCACTCTCTCCAGCAAGTGAACAGTCCACCTGTCCAAGCCATGAGCAGCCAGGTTCTCCTTGAGAACCCTTTGGGAAATGGTGCCAAAGGCCTTCCTAAAGTCCAGGCAGACAATATCAACAGCCTTTCCTTCAGGCAGGACCTGCCTTTCATGAACACGTTAGCTGGGTCTGATCCCCTGGTTTTCCTGCCCATGCCACATGAATGCACTCACTACTGGAAACCTCCCATTTTAGTCCTGTACTGGATGACTTTTTTCTGTCTCTTAAGGATATTCTAAATACTTCTAAGAAAACCTAGAAAGCATACCATAGTTCTAGGGACTGTGCCTTTTCAAAGAAAAGAAAGCATGAAACGAAACTACCAGTTTTTTGTGCTCCCTTAACTTACATGTGGTTCAGACTATGTACATTGGGTTTCTTTCAAACATCCTGGATTGATGGACAAATGGATGATTGTGGGTACAAATATGTGTTTATAGGATCATAGTAAATATTTGTGGTCATGATCATAATACTATTTCACATTTGTATGTTATCTACACCTAATTCTATTTTACACAGAGGCAAAAAATTAATAAGCAAAACTCAGAAAAGCAGTCCTCAGTTTTTTTCTTTATGTATATGAGAGTATAATAATTTCCTTGAATTAAAGAAATACTTGAAGTCTGTTTAACAGTAAAATTTACACTGGTGAAGCTACAGGGGTGACAGAGGTTCTGTTGAGCATTTCCACATAAAGGAGAGCTTGGGTCAATTAATTTCCATCATTGCAGGTACCAAGATTCTGTCTCTTTAGACCTTCCCTCCTCTTTATCGTCTTTATATACTTTGAATGGTCATACCTAATTGATGACTGTCCTTATTTCTTCCCAAACCAGAAAATCCAGAACTAGTTATATTTAAATGTAAAATGATGGATGAATAATCTCTTTCAGAATGGTTGATCTGTAGCAGTCAGACTCAAAAACTGTTTGACTTCTTGAGAAAAGGGGAGTTTTGAGTTCTATGTAGTGATGAAATACAATTCATGGATGTCCCCAGAAGGTTGATAGTGGCATGAGAATACAAATGCTATCATCAGGTGCTCCAAATGACATGGATATCAGAGCTCTGGACCCCTGGTCTAGTGAAGGCAAATTTAAATCTCAGTTTCATAGATATTGATCCATGTTGCTTCTTTTGGTGACTATTCCTCTTTTCTTGATTACTTTTACATATAAAATGGATCTTGACTCACAAGTCCAAAAATCATGAATGAAAAAAAGGTGAGGATAGGAGTTCCCTAGATTATCAAGCTATAATATAATTTAATATTTCTGGTCCAGGAATGTAACATATTATCACTGACTTTAATCACATGAGTATTAGTAATTAATTTCCTAAAAAAAAATAAAATTCCCCACTTGCATGGAGTTTTGAAGTGGCTGTTTATAATCAAAGAGCAGTAGTGTATCTTTAGGAAAGCAAATCATCCTGGAAAGTAAATACTAAATGACAGAGTATTACATGAATAGTAACTGTATAATTCTGTCTTTGACAATCTAAGGAAATAGCACGCAACTAGATGAGATCAGGACAGTAGTTAAAAGGCCCAAGGTTCTAGGAAGTGACTTTGTGGATTTCTGTCGGAATTCAGAGTTGGCTGAATGAATGTAGAAATATGCAACCAGAAACTGCACTGCAGCAGCTCTGTTTAGGGGACTCAAGAGCATATCTTTTCTGACTTTAGTGGGCAGTAAATTATTTTCAATAATTCCATCTCCCATTGCTTCTGTAAGTAGTAGAGGAGAAATCTGTAGTTGTTTGATCAATTTTTTACCTGCTTAGGTAAGTCATTGATCACTGACCTGTGCTACATGGCTTTTTTTGTCAAATACAAAAGTAAAGTGGACTTGAACATCTTTGTAGTAATAGTGTTTAGAAATCCGTGAATTTACAGCTAAACAGAAATGTCTCTTTACCACAGAGGCACACTTTTTAATTGTTGAATATGGTAGAGGTCAGAGAAGGGTAGTTTTATGGCTGCTATAAACTCTTTTTTTTGGTGAGGTTCTAGTTGCACACATGTGCTTATGCTACTAGTTTTGTTCCGGAGTATTTTAATAAAGTTACTTATGTTAAGGGTATGATGCCATAAAATTATTTCTTGAAAGGGACTTTTGGACTGTTTCTATCATGTTGGGCTATGAAAATAAAGCAGGAAGTTATAAAATGAAAAATATTCACTTGTTTGAGGATTGGTATGTATTAGTCTTGCTGCCTGTGCTTTGTTGTCTTACCACACTGACCTTTCCTAAAATATGGACTGTATTCTGCTACAAAGAAGTTACTTGGTATGAATAAAAAGAAAGGGCTATAATGATTACAACATGGTCTTTAACCTGGAAGGATAACTAATGGACATAGAATGGAGTGGAATTTTCTTTCACATTTATTTTTCAAATGCTTCAAAGTGCATTAGAATAATGAGCTAGTTACTGGTAATGGAATGAGAATAAACAAGGCTGTTTTTATGGTATGGCAAATTAGATGTCAATTATGTGGCAAAGCAGCACTGAAGGATGTAGCAGACTGGGAATTAAGCTATAGTGTTAATTGATTATGAAATCATTTGATAGCCTTTGGTTTTATTGAAATGGTTCTGAGAGTGCATCATAAACTTCATATCCATTATGGGAGAACCACTGCATTCTGTACTGAGGGTAATACCAGTAGTGGACCAACTTCTCACAGCAGTGAAAAACTTCCATTTTTGCAGCTGTTTTGCATAAAGTGATTAGAGGGTTGTGCATCTTTCTGACTGTAACTGCAAGTACAATTTGGATCTACATCCTGTAGTTTTATGACATGAATATCTTTGTTTCAGCTGTTGGTATAACTAGTTAAATGACACATGTGCTCTTAATCTTTTATTTATACATAATTTGTTTCCTTAAATTAGAGGTAAGTGTGCCAAGTGCTTCTACTTGTAGAGGCAAGATGATACAGAATTAGCTGATGAATACTGTCTAGCTTCTGTGCAAGGTGACAGCTCCCAGTTTCTTTTAAATTTGGAGAATGCTGCACTTTTTGGCCTGTTTTTATACCCCCTCCCAAGGTTTTTGCCCTTGGTCTCTGTGGCAAAGCACCAGATGGCAAGACGGGCCACTGGCAACCTACTGTACCTCTGGATGTTTCAATATCTGTTCTGAGGCCAAATCTGGTGCCTGCTTTGCCAGGCTGCCCACTCCTTTTTTGTACTGTGTTTTGGTGGGTCCTGCTTTGTCCTTGGCTCCAGTTCAACCTCCTAAAGTAGATGTACCTTTTCATTTCAAAGGTAGGACTATTGCCATAAATTCATAACACTTAGGTTCTAAGTGGTTTATAACCTTCTAACAGCTTTCTCTCTTGCTGCTCTTAGTGCAGGAGTCACTGCCTTTTGCTCGTGGAAGGTCTAGGCAGTTTGGCAGCCATACCCATTTTGACTGCCTCTCTTCTGCCTTGCACACTTCTCTTTTTGCTGGTTTTCACCTTCTTCTCCTAAGGGCAGGGCCCTAGATCTGTGGAGAAATCAGAATGTAAAGATAAAAGGAAGATGAAATGGGGAAACAGAGTAGTCTGAAGTGCAAAAAGCACAAAGGGGCAGACAAGAATTCTGCAGCACAGGTTGGGGAAGACACTGTTGAATTACATGGCCATTCAGGAGAGCAACATGATTGTGCCTCTGTGCAGTCAGTTTTACTCTCTCAGGTGACCTTTATCATTCATTCTTGCTTCTTTTTGAGAACAAATGTTGTCCTAGACACTAGGGATAGCATCCATTTTGCTGGGATGTATCAAGAAGTTTCAAATTCTGCTGAGGCAGCTGCTGGAGATTGGCAGAAGGGATCTCATATTATTGACTAATTTTCTTTCTTTCCTTCAAGTTCTTAGGGGAAAAAAAAAAAAAAACACAAACCAACCACCAGGAAATTTTGTCTGCTGTAATTCCACTGAATAATGTTACCTTTGCATATGAACTTGTAGTGAGCAATTAGACTTCTGGGTATGGGATGAGGTGGAAGGTAATTGAGCCAGTCTGACGTTATTTGGTCACTAGTGCATATAAATACTGTTCTAGTGCCACTTCTACATAGGTACCATACATATCTTTAATGGTATTTAATTGAGATTAAAGAAGCTGTTGGAGTGGATGCTGTGAATGCATATTAGGAATATTACTTAAAATCATAAGCCTTGATATGATAAACCATAACAAGTCTGAAGGACTCATAATGGCTTATCTTGTCAATAAAATGCACTTAAAAATCCCCAAGTGATTAGAAGGAACCATTTCAGTCTATTATATCAACTGTTATATGCTGAGAGCATGAGAGATTTATTTTTCTTTTCCATCCTCTGTTTAAAAAAAAAAAAAAAGAGGAAATTAAATCATAATAAGCTATGTTCAAATAGAATCGAGGTACTAAAATAAACCCACAGAAGGAGATTTACAAATTAAGGAAGGCAGTGAAAAGTTCTTTCGAAGCAAAGAATATTCTCATGTTACACTTGGCCTCTCAATTTTGAGCACCACAGGATGGTTAATGGGTGGAGTGTGTGCTTGCACCAGTGCTGTTCCTGTTGAACTGTTGAGAAGGGTGAATTTAACATATTGTGTCATGAAATCATAATAATTTTGGCCCTCGTGCCAGTGATAACCTCCAGCACTTGTGCATAGGGAAAAGTGAACCGCCTTTACTATTCCGTGTGGTGGTAAATGCTCAGCAAGGGCTGTAGAAGAAGAAGAGGGTGATGATGGTTTCCTGTTGCAGTATTTTTCCTGGCTGCTTTTTCCAGGCATCATTTTCAGGGACAGGCAAAGGGTAACAGCATAGCTCCCAAACTCTTGAGGGTGCGTGGGGTCCTGATGTTTGTTCATATCACAACAATAGCTTCAACCACGGGCAGCTGCTCTAAAGCAGCTGTTTTGGGGAAGGTTTCTATCCTGGAGATGGTCTGTCAGACTGTGTTTTCCCCTCCTGTTATTCTGCCTGTTGTCCGTTTGGTTCTTTTCACCTTGTCTGGCCTGCGAGGCTCATGCAGATCCAGCAGCCTTTGGCAGATGGCAGGAGGGGCTGCCGTAACTGATGTCCTTCGGTGAGAGGGAGGGGCTAATGTTGGAGGTGGTTACCGACCTGGTTCGGTGTGCATTTTAGCCACGGGGAAACCTCACTTGTTAATGTACGCACTTGAGTCAGGAAAGTTTGGAATTGTTCCCTTCTAATAACAAATACAGGTATGTTTTCCTGCTGCAAAGAAAGGTAACTCTCCTCTAAAAAGTGGACTTTACTGTTTCCCAGTAAATTCTCTAATTGTAGTAGTATCCCACAGTTTTGGCTCTTTTGCTGCCACCAAAATTCATGCAGCAGCGAGGAGCCAGCCTGGATCCCTTATTTGCGGGCTCTGAACTGGATTACGTAGCCAATCTGCAGCATTTCAAACAGACCTGAGCCGGCTCTCTGGGGCCAGCCTTGCAGGTGGGGCTGGTACAGTCTTAAAATAGCCCCTGGGGGCAGATTGCTGGTGAAATTGGTGTCGCGGCTCCCCGGGCTGGTGAAGCAGCTCAGTGTCCTGCTCTCGGCTGCCAAGCTTAACCTCTGCGGCGCCCACGTTTCAGCTGTTTAATGTCTGAATAGACGGAGGGTATTCTGGGAAAGTGGATTTTTCTCTCTCAGCAGTATCCCTGCTATCTCACTTGCAGATTCTACGTCTTACATTTAATGCAATCTTTCCAAGCAGTCTGGCTTCGTGTTCTCGAAGCCTGAGTCATGCCCGTTCCTGCCCGTATGGAATTAACCTGTTCGCTCCTGTGCCTCGTTCACAAGCTCAGGGTACCCCTGGGATGGGGGTGCCTGGGGATGCTTTTGGGGGATTCTTCAGCGCCGCTGCTGGCAGACAGGCAGGAGAGAGAAAACGAACAGGTTCGGGAGGTGGGGGAAAATGAGCCAGGGGAGAGAAGCAGTGGCAAGTAAATGCAGCTGAACAAGAGGAAAACGATGTTTGTGTGTGCTGCTTTGAGGTTTGCAATGGGGATAAATGCTGGTCTGTCAGGATAGCTTCTCACAGTGCTGTGAACCCTTTGTCTATTTACAAGCTGTTATATGTGAGCAAGAAATCTGACATCACGCAGTTTTCTTTTTGTCTGAAATACATGCAGTGAGGTTTGGCAGAGGGAAATTTAACTGGTTGATGAGAGCCCGAGTTTGAGGCTCAACTGGAATAACAAGCCAGAATACACACATTCCCATTCGTACATGTATGTACGTACATGTGTGTGTGCTCCCTTGTGACCCAAGAGAGCAAGCTGCTAACTGGATGACCACTTGGCAGGAAGAACAATTTAATAGCGACTTAAAAACATATATTGGATTAAAGAAGGAGATGGCACCCTAAAAACACCCAGAGATTACACATCAGTGCCATCTCAAATTATCGAAGCTGGGGAAACCGTGGGTGTGGAAACGCAGCCCTCTGCATTGTCACCAGACACCTGACTGTGCGTTCTGGAGCGATATTCCAAGATTCATTTTTCATTTTCTCTGATATCTTGTTGGGAAGGGAGACGTGTAGCTGAACAAAGTGATCAATAAAAGAACAAATAAGGAACAAATGCTACGAATATTCAAGATAAGGTTTTTACTTGAAAATCACAGGCAGCTTTATTGTGCAGAAATCTCTGAATAGAACATTTTTCAATCTATTACGTTATTTTTTCAGCAATATTCGTTTAACAGGCTTACGTGTCAGGCAGGCAGAAGGAAAAAATAATATTTAACAAACCCCTATACAAACACTAAGATGCAGGAGAAAATGAGTTGAGAAAATAGACTGGGAATAAAAGCAAATCAGCAAAATAAACCTGAATAAACATATCGTAAATAAAAGTAATGTTTGGACTTTTACAATTTTAAAATCTGATATTATGCCTAGATTTTAATATGTTGAACTAGGAATGTTAAAGTGATTATGAACATTTAAGAGATTCATAAAAATGGCTAAATTGCATCTGTTCAAATGATCATAACAAATTCTTTGGGTATATAAGGAAAGACATAATATTTTACAGTTTTTAAATACCTCCGCTTTGTGTCCCTTAGGAACCTCAGAAAAGCATTATGAGGGAGAGAAAAATGAGAGAGGCATATTTACAAGTATTTGTAAGGTGATAAAATACAGTCATCTAAGACAGACTGCTTAAATACATCATCTACATTCATCATATGTGTCTGCATGTGTGTATGTCATACAGTTTATCTGGCATGTAGTCCTGTCTTATTGCAGTTGCAGAAATATTCGTGACTCAGTGTGACTTAGGCACTCTCCTCCATAAAATTGTTCTTTAATAGATGATTTGAGTTATTTACTGAAAAGCAATACTTACACAGCAGTGCTGGCATCAGTAAATTAGTGTTTGCTTTGTTTTGCTTTCTGCTTTGAGCTAAAAGCAGGTGAAGCCAGGATAAGTTTGTTTGTGAAAGCTTGGTGAATACTAATGAGAAGAAAAATCATCCCAGTCAAACTGAATAAATTCTGTAGATACTATGAAGGATTTTCAGCAATCCATATTGTCCTTGGACTTGGCTGTTGCGTTGTACTTTAAATGGAATTGATTGTGTGGTTGTAATGAAAGTAACGGATTGATTTCTATACAGAGTTACACAGAGTAAATAGAAAAATGTTCTTGTCTTGACCTGCATTCATAAACTAAAAATCAGTGACTTTTGACCTAATCCTTAAGAAAACATGTAAATGTAATATAGGAAATAAGAAGGTTTCTTCAATTCTTAGAAAATCTACTGTTTATTGGGTTTTGTGGGTGTGCTTCCTTGGATTTTAATTGATTTTGTTTAGGAATTCTGATAAATGTAATGCATTTTCTCTTTGTGAAACTTGTACTTTTTGCTGTTTACATGTCTTGGGAAAAATATGTTTAACCATTTTCTTTCTTATTTTTCCTTTTGCCTTGACTACATAGCATTTTCCTTTACCTAGGTAGAATATTTATGATTTTTAGTATCTTCACTGTTGAACAGTGTTAGCACAACATCTTTGTGAGCGTGTGACCCATACACTTTTGGGCTGCTGCTGCATGCACTTGCATAGATTATTTCCAAAAGATAGTGTTTTCTGAACTGAATATGCAGATTAATAGCTCTATGTTGTAATAAAAGGAGGAAAGCTGTTGATTGAAATAAGGTGCAACATGAATGAACACCCCCCCCCCAAAATATTTATATTATTGCAAATATTATCTCAGTAAAAGGCCATAGAGATTTTTATGGACAGCATTTTTTTTTTTTTTTTTTTTTTGCGTGTGTGCAACTGTGGTTCAGGGCCCAGCAAAATGAACAATCCGGCTGGTAAATTCTCTCATTGAGCTGTAAACTAGGACTACAATAAGCAAGATCAGAGTTACTGCATTCGTCTGTTTCTCGGTGAATTTTGTGACTTTATTTTTGGTGCTTAGAGTTGAATTTCTCGCTGAAGTAGAGCAGCACATTGTCAGGACACGCAAACAAGAAGACCAAAACAATAGAAACCCTAACGCACCGACGGCCACCGCTACTCCATTGTAGCTTCCAAAGGCACTCTATTCTTCCCAGCCCACTTGATATCCTGCAGGTTGTGGCAGTACAATTCACAGGAAAAGCTTAGACATTGAGCTTGCACGCTTCTTGACTCCATTTTAAACCCTTTGTTCACACCGGGGTGGCATTTTTTCACACCACATGTGGCAGCTTTGACTCCTATCCAGCTTGTCGTATAGAATCAAAGTCTGTGATTTCTTACATTCCCAGTGTCATCTCCTGAGCCGCTGTATTCTTTGTAGCTCCCAAAATATTACAAATCTTAATTTCAGTTGCAGGTTTTTAAAGATTTATAGGGTATGGGATGAGACAGCGATTCCTGCACACTTAGATTTGGTTAAAATCAAAGCTGTTTGCAAGGGACACGACGAGCTCTTTTCCCCCCGCCTTTTTCTCTTTTAAAAAAACCTCAACACTGGCTATTAAAAATGATGTGGTGAATTTTATATGAGTCAGCCTGATGTAAGTTTTACAGAAAAGAATTAAATAATGTGTAATACTACATAGTGTTAGATTTGTAAATTATATGCGTGCTCACCGTTTGATTCAGTATTAAAACATTGTTCATGTTAAGAGATTCTTTTGTTGCATGCAGGCATCATCTGACATGCCTTCTTTTCCCTGCTTTTCTAAAGGCAACCTTCTCTGCACTTTTGCTGAATGTTTTATGTATGCCAATAGTAAATTTTAATTCAAACTAATTTTAGAGAGACCAAAACCAGTCTACCAATATGAATGCCCCTAAAATATACATTGTTTAAAAGTTTATAACAGAAGATATATTGCTTAAATTAATGTCATTCAAGGTAGCTAAAATGCCATTTGACTCCTTAAACAAATATAAAGTGTATATTTCTTGCTAAGAAAGTTTAAGATGGATTGCAAGTGCAGTGTGACATGGCAACAAAAACATTTGGATAAAAATTGTCACAGGAATTAATGTAACTTGTACCTTACACTTTTTAACATATTTTTTTAAATTATCAATGAGAGTTAAATGGTTGTATGATTTGAAAGAACATTCTCAATTCTATATATATTTATGAATCTGTACGTTCATTCTTACTGCTTCACTCAGCTGAAGATAATAGAATAATTTCTCCTTGGCACATATGTTAGGCTGTACATTGACATGACACCCTAATAAATATTTTGACTCGAGAGCTGTTGTTTGTTGCTGTTTGTCAGGTGGTTAGAAGGGTCTTTTGGCTGCTGCTCCCTTTGCGAACTAAAATATTAAAATGTATGCTTTCACTCTAGCAGTTTTCTTTTTGTACTCTGTGCGTTTTCTGACTGCTCATTCTTTCTTTAAAATATAGTGCTGCGGTGTGCTTAATGCAGCCTGCTTATCCACCAAAACACACCTAATTGCTTATGGTGTTTATGGAAAACTTACTATTTGGTTTATGTTTGCTTTTAAGAATGGCATGAAATCATATTATGTAAGAGAATAGTTCAGTAACAGCCACCAGAGAGACAAAATTTCATTACTCTTTTCCGGTTTAGAAATTATCATAATAATTTCACGTGCTGATTTTTATGCCGTTTCCTTGCTATTTTTTGTTTATGGAACATTTGATCTTAAGTTGTTGGATCGTCCTAGCTGGTCTGATATATAGCAGCACTTGAATAACAGAAAGTCTGTTCCAATTAATCTTTATTTTATATTTCAGTCCAAAATCTGAAAGTTGTAAAGTAACCCCTAGTAATAATTCATTTTCAATTAGAAGCACAGTTTTATTAGCTCTGCCTGCTAAGCAGTTTTTTGTGTAATTAAAAAATCCAAAATATATGAAAGCAAACATGTAACTTATGGTTGTTTGAGGTTTTTTTGTCTGTGATTTTTCAAACAAGATAAAGACTAGGAAAATACAAGAATATGCATTTCAAAATAGTTTTATTTTGCATACTAAATTATACAAAATTTATAGAATTGTTCTTTGAGATGATCAATGATAAATACAAATGAATTAAAATGGAATTTTAAAAAGTTACCTATTACTTTAAAAAGTAATTAGTCTAAATTAACATTTCTATAGACAAAATGAGATATTGTTTTGGTTTGGTTTTTTTGCCAAGCACCTTAGCAGTTTTTGCAGTTTAACTAGCTATACATGACCAGGCATTCTGAATTCAATTTTAGATCATAAAAAAAATAGTTGTTATATGAAAACTGAAAGTCTAAAAAGATGAACCCTTTCAGAATGTAATACAGTAGTTTGTGCTAAGCAGTTATTTTCCAAAGCACGCTATAAGGAAACAAACATACAAACTACTCATGCAAGCTTACTCATTTACTGTTTAAATATTAAAACAGTGACTCAGAAAAGCAATGTACACAGCACAAAGTTATTTTACTATCACAGTTATCTACATCTAAACTTGACATCACACAGCACTTTTAGAAGACTCAAGTATTAATTTCTCGGAAGCAAGACAAGTTCAGTAAGTGTATCAAAATTAGTTTACCTACTTCCACAGCGCATTATTACTGAAGAAAAGGCATGATCTTATTTCATTTAAGTGTCATGAAGCAGAAATATAGAATTAGCATTTGTCAATATCCATTCCAAAAAATCCCAACTTTTATTTCTCCGCATTTCTTACTTTTCCCCATGTTTCTTCAGACCCTCTTCACGTTAACATTTCTTCCATTTCCAGAAAAGAGAAGGAGTGGGGGGGGAACCCCAACAACAAAACCCCGCAAACAATCAGCAAAAGCATAATTGGTTTATATTGCCTTTCAGCTTGTGGCCTGTCCTCGTATTATTAAATCAGATCATACGTACTCCCCTAAAATTCAGCTTGGAGTAATCCTCTGCTACTTAGGGCTGGATGAAAAGAGTACTCATTGTGAATTATGTTTCATCTGTCACAATAACCTTCTTTATTCTTTAGTGCACCTCCCCTTTGCCTGCGGCAATTAGAGAAAATAGGTATGCCTTGAAGTATGAGATAGTGGTATCTCAAAAATATATATACTGATGTCATATACAGACAACGCTGGGTAAGCAACACCCTGAAGAATATATAAGCCCTTTTTGATGCAATCCGGATTTTATTAGGACAGAGTAGAGGCAGGCACATTTTACAATGAGTAGGTGCTGATGGGTTTCACTAGATTATTGTTTTTTTGACAGGCAGTGATCAGAGAGTTTGCCATTCTGTTAAAAGAAGAGTAAAAGCTTGCTTACCGACTGACTTCAGGAATGTATCATTTTCCACCTTAGCTACACTTCTGGTGGTCTTTTTTTTTTTATTTGAAGGTGTTAGAGCATTTTCATCTTCACTCTCCCCTGAAATTCCTAGAGTTCTGTTGAAGTCTTCGACTGAACACTTCAGCTACATTTTCTCAGTGGTCTAGCATGATTTTCATTATCTTGCAATGGTGTTGACATTTATCTATATTGTTTTTTAAATTAAATGCATATTAAAAAAATAAGCTGACTACTGAATATCAAAAAGGTTTGTGAAACAGTACAGAAGAACAAAAAGTGCTTTCAAGCTCCCGTGTTACCAAATGTTAATTTTCTGAACTATTTGTCTTTCTATATCAAGGGGGGAAAAAAAAGAAGATTCTTTTAGGATTTTAGCCACCACTGTCAGATTATTTTATCTATTACAATATCTGTGTTTTCTTAACACAGTCTACTTTATTCTATTTAACAACAACAACAAAAAAACCATATTTGTTGGGTTTTTTTGCTTTTTGAATTTATCTTGGAAGCTTCCCAAGTTCACTTTTCTCCCCCCCCCTTCTCCCTCCCCCCCATGTTATTTTTAAAGCCTTATGGCAGCAAACCTCCAGTCGGTATCTTGTTTTGAAATGATTCTGGGCTATTCATACCAATTCAAAATCAGCCTCCCTTGCACTTTAAGAGGGCTGATGTTCAACTGGGAATGACTAAAAGAGAAAGCACCTTTAAAAAAAAAAAAA
>NW_020955369.1:2067938-2124863 GCF_003031625.1 Empidonax traillii | reverse complement strand
TACTATACTACAAAAAAACCAATAATACTTGTGAATAAAGGAAGAGAGTTTGGCCCACTGCACAGGTTTGGGCACAAAAGTGCTTGCTAAGCTATCTATTTCACACATGCAACGACAGAAGGTTCGATATTCATTCGATCGATGACTGAAAAGGCACAATGGCAAAATCGGACGGACTTCTTTTCAAATACAGATCTCCGATGTCCCCCTACAGTCTGCAGTCGCACGGCTGGTGGTGTGGCACAGACGGAGCAAGGGTTACATCAAGGCTGTTCTCTGGACCGTGCAAACAGTCTAGACCAATGACCTGCAGCATCGTGCCCTTTGAAGAAGAGGCAAGTTCAGTCCCGACGAAGAAAAATCAAGGCGTACCCCTTTTAACAATAGGGAGCAGCTCGTGGCTGCAAAGAGGTAAGCAGGGGTAAGCAAAAAAAGGCATCTGCTTCCATGGTTACA
Organism: Empidonax traillii; assembly: GCF_003031625.1. Lineage (NCBI taxonomy): Eukaryota > Metazoa > Chordata > Aves > Passeriformes > Tyrannidae > Empidonax > Empidonax traillii. Next base: position 2,124,407 of record NW_020955369.1, on the reverse strand, counting down.
GGCCAAGCATGGGAACCTTGCTTTTGAAGAGGGACGGTTCTCAGGCTCCCTCACAGGCTATGTCATGCATTATAAGCAAAGGCAGGTTGAGCTGAAATCCGCAGAGTTATTTCAGAGTAAAATGATACGCGAGCACATGGCTGTTAGCAAAAAAAAAGTCACATGACTGTTTGGAAGCAGCCTTGCACAGTTTCTGAATCGAGCCTTTCGTTTGGGGCAGTTTCTTCTTCTTTTCTTTTTAAATTGTCTTTTTTTTTTTTTTTCCCCTCCGCTTTTTCAGCTAACTAAGAAAACTGGGAGAACGTTTATATAGAACAAACATTTGCTTGATATACAAGATTCTGGCTATTCTCCTTCTCTAAACTGAAAAAAGGTCAAGGGTCAATGTTTTTTCGTGACAGGGCCACAAATCCTTTTGTTAGCGTAGCTTTAGCAAATGCCATTTAAAATAAGATTTTGCTTTTCTTTCTAAGTGCATATTATTATAAGTTTGACAGAGTATGAAAGTAATGAATTTCTGTCTCTCTGCAATAACTTTTGTGTTCCAATATTTTGCCAGTTATTTTTCTTCCTTTTTTTTTTTTTGGCTCTGCAATGGTAATTTTCAAGATTTGCACTTCTAGACAGGACAAGTAAAAATGCACACAAAAGTCAACACATAATAGTCCTGCCTTCTTTGGGTGGGGGAAAAAAAGAAATTATCTGCTAGCTATAGGTAGTAAAAATGTGATCAGTGACAATACGCCTGTGGTGTAACCATTAACCTTTGAGAATCGTTATGTTTGTACTTGGTTTCTTTTTGCTTTGTTATTCCTTTATCTGCGGCACATTACATTTCCTCTTGAAAAATAAAAATGTGCAGTGTCTTTGCTCCGGCAAAAGCATGCCTGCTTTTTTTGATTGTGTTTATTACATCTGTTCTGTGACATTTTAACTGTTTGTGGTAGTTTGTAAATTTTGATGGCTTACTATTTTTATTAGAATTTTAGTGTTAAAGAGTTTGCTGTAGGACCAGCAGCTTCTGTTATATACTTACTGTGTGTTGTTCTGTTTTATTACAAGCTCTACAGCATTTGTGTTCTTATTATCAGTATGAGATTAATTTTATTCCCAACTATTCCTGTTAAAACTGGTGGGAGTGTAGTGGGGGGAAACGTCTGGTGAACTGTTGAACAGAGTTGGAAGTTCCAGGGGCACGAATAATTACACAGGTAATTTCCATCAGTGTTTTTTCCTGCTCTTCAATAACTGCAGGGACCTGTGGTACTTGGTAAAATTTGTATTGCTATCCTGTAAATGTAATTAATATTTATGAGTGTATCAAGGGCAGTATTTTCTCAGGGTGTATTCTGAAGTTTCGTTGATCTATAAGTTGGTTTGATTCAACTTCAGACTGAGGACTGTGTATTAAAAATGAAAGTATGTGAACTTAACACTAAGTTGCCTCCAAATAGCAATAGGCTATTTTGAAAAAAGTCTTGGGCCTACCTTGCACATTTATGGGTCAAAATTATCTAAGAAAAAAATTCATATGAAAATATAAACATGCAATATAAACAATTAAATATTAATATCAAAAGTAGAAAACCCATTATCTTAGAATGGTCATGATCTGGATTAACTAGATTCATTCTGGATAATTTATATCCTGCATATTAATTCAGTTTTCAGATAGACTTTGACATGACTGCAAACTGTAACTTTGCTCCAGAAGGTCCATTAACTTGTTCCATCAGCTTAAGACAAGAATTTGTTTGCTGGTCTTTTGTGTAGGCTGTTAGATGTAAAACAGCACTGTGGTGTTCCTGCTGTACTAGAGATGCATGTTAATGATGACAAACATGTTCATATGCTGACTGCAGTTTAGAAATTCATACATCATGTAGAAGTGTTGTGCCTTCAGCTTTATTTAGGGTGTGGAATTCTCTTAATTTTTATTACCTTCAATAATAAATTAAAAGATTAAGTACTCAAGTCTTACATGTATGGCATAAACAATGCAAAAGACAGTGCTGCTGTATTTGGTATCCAAGCACTGCTTGAAATTATTCTCATCCTAATAACATACTATGTTTTAATAAACAAAATTTTAAAAGAGAGAGATTTGGCTACTAGAAGGAAGATTTTTAAAGTAAAAGTCTTCCCTCTTGTCCATTTTAATGTGACTGATAAGAAAATAATTTCTAGATTCACAGCACTCTGCGGAGTGTACCAAGGGGAGGATATGATCTTAATTATGTTCATGGTCATTTCTTGAAATAATTAGTCTTGTCCTGTAAGGAGCTGAGAGCATTGCAATGAAAGATGTGTAAGGCTTGGTGTTGAAGGGAATAGTTGTATCTCTATGAGCAGTGAAAACATGATTGTGAAACCATTAAGTTTTAGTTCTATTGTTGTTGTTGTAGGGTGGATTTTACCATGTGATGGTGTGTTGCCCCAAAGGACACACACTCCTGTCCCTCTTGTGTTGTCAGCATTGAGGTTCTGAAAAAACATCGAGTTGTACTGGGTTGTTGCTTGAGTGATGTGCCAGCTTTGCACCTGGTTCATTCAAGGCAGAGTTCAGGCTGCCAGTTTGAGGCCTTTTACTGCATTTCAGCTGGGGGTGACCAATAACTGGATATTGCTCTTTACTTTCCTCTTTGAACTATTCATTTAAATGAGGGAGCAAATCATCTAGGCATCTTATCCCCCTTGAATACCAGGGCTATAAGGGCCTCAAGAAGCACCAACCTCCATTGTGGTACAGGAGCCAATTCAACCTCTCTGATCCAAGGGACTACATCACTGGTTTTAGGAACAGGGAAAAGGAGGGCTTTTTTTTTATACTGAAGATTCCTTCTGGATGATGGGAACTTCTGTGGTTTGCATAGCAAGGATTATCAGGTGCAATTTCCTTCATAATCAATGCAGTTCATGCCCCTGCTATCTTCAGAATGAAATCCTTTGTTTTTACAAGAGAGGTAGACAAAGTTTTAATGCAGTATGCTGGAGGCAAGGTCACTGTGTCATCGGTTTACTTTACAGGAATTTTAGACTGACTCGCTCCCTTGAATTATGGGAGGTACCAATCCTACCAGCATGGTTTATCTACCCTTTCTTCCCTCCATTTTTCCTTAGCTGAAGAGATACAAGGGATTATGGAAATCTGTTAAGATAGCTGAACCAATGCAGAATATCTAGCCTACGAAAACTTCAGCAACTGAGAAAAAGGTTTTATAAAGAGTTACTTATTTCATCAAAAGTCTCATAATCTGAGTCATCCAGGTAAGATTCTTCAAAAAAAATTGTCAGTTCTATCATAGTACACCAAAGCAGAACAAAAAAAACCGTGATCCTCTTGTTCAGTGGGTTCTGCAGTTTGGTACCATCTTTAGGCAATTCATACTCTAGCACTTTGTTATGGTCTGCAGCAATGTTGTAAACCAACATTTTAAGGACAGTGGTTTATCAGCTGCATATCCTAATAATCTGCTGGATGAAGCAAAGGTAGCAAAACCCAGAAGAACCCCAGGTTTAGCCTGGGGATACAGGATGAATTACAGTTGTCTGAAATTTGATGATAAGACGCCTTTTTAACTCACGGTTTTTAAAAGTGCTGCCAGGTTAATCCCCACCAAAAATCCTTTGGTGGTTTTTTTTTTCCTCAAGGATCATCCTTTTCCAGATTTCCTTAATGAGAATGAATATTCAAGCCTAACTGTGGACTTGCTTAGAGCAAGGACTTGGAGAAACCCATGTAGCAAAGAATCATCAAAGCTTAGAAGTGTGTTGTTTGAATTTTGGTATCAAGTCCATAGGCTTTCCTCCTCAAAAACAAGAGGTCTGATAGATCAGTTAAGCCAGTAACAGTTGCATTTATGTGCTTTTGGTACTGTACATGGATTTGCTTTGTTATAAACTTGAGGATGACTAACTGCATCAACTTCGATTTAAGATACTAAACAAATTAAGTCTCTCTGGCTCTTGAATATTCTTCTTTGACCACAAAAAGCCTCAGAAAGTCTGAATAGTTGTTGCCTCTTATTGAAGTCTCCTTCCAAATGCAATGAAAATAAATAACAGATGCAGCATGCACAGAGTCAAATGACCAGAAAGACACATCATCTCACTCATAGTTCTATGATGTTTTGAAATGAAAGTTAGTCTGATTCCAGGAGCATCTCAAGTGTATAAGGTTCTTTTCTGCACTACCATTTTATGAGCCTCTGATATTGATAAGTAGAAGTCCCTTTAATGTTTATATTCTGTTCACTCAAAAGAAAGCTTTACCATTACTTAAATAATGTTAATCTGAAACAACCTGATATTTCTTGTAGCTTTCTAATAGAGACATGCAGACAACAGCAATAAGAGCTTTGTTCTTGTGCAGACCCTGGCTAAGTTAAGATCCAAATCATTGTGTTATCATCTCAGGGCAAAAATATTTGCTGTAAAGGTCTGGTCATGCCAAACTGTCATAGAATCATAGAACAGTCTGGATTGGAAGGGACTTTAAAGATCATCTATTTCCAAACCCCCTGACATGGGCAGGAACACCTTTCACTAGACCAGGTTGCTCCAAGCCCCGTCCAACCTGGCCTTGAACATTTCCAGGGATGGGGCAGCCACAGCTGATCTGAGTAACCTGTTCCAGTGTCTCACCACACTTATAGTGAAGAATTTCTCCCTAATATATTACCTAAATCTATCCTTTTTTAGCTTAAAGCCATTGTTCCTTGCCCTGTCATTACAGGCCCTTGTTAACAGTCCCTCTACACCTTTCTTACAAACCCCTTCCAAGTATTAAAGGCCCCAGTAAGTGTCCCAAGAAACTTTTCCAGGCCCGACAACCCCGACTTTCTCAGACTGTCTTGGTAGGGAAGTGCTCCAGCAACAAAAAGCAAACAGGACCAGAGCGTGTCTAACCTACTGTTGGTCTTGGTTTTAAAATGTTGTATTGTCTGGGACATGACTACTTTATTTTTTTATTATTATTTGATTTCTCCCAAATGGTTAATCATGAAGGAGGCAGTTCTCAGGGTAAATATTGGCCATTTTATATACAGATATGCCTTTGGTAGAATTATTACATCCTGTTCCAGGAAGAGGGGTGGAAATTTCCCCTGTGTTTGTATTGGTTGAAGAGCTCTGGAAGTTATACTTTACTGACAAGAAAGAATGATAAAGAAATCTTTTAATATTTGTACTCTCGTGGGTAGGGAACTTTGCAAACTAGAGCGAGCATCCCAAGTTTGTGCTTAGCTTATGTGCCTATTAAAGAACACATAGCAACATGATAAACAAGAATACTAATTTTGAAAGAAACTTCAAAAAGGTCAGCATATATGCTTAACAAATGCCTCTGTCAAGAATGTTTATGAGAATTCTGGCCTAAGAAAGTACAATTTCCTTAGAGAATGAAAAATCTGATCATTTTTTGTTTATGAGGGGCAAGATGGTTGATAGTCTGACATTAAAAATGTAGCTGGAATTGCATCCTGAAAAAAATCATATTTCTATGAGATGACAACCCTTTGAACCTGCTGTGGCAGGGATTTTGGGTCCAAATGTATGTTGTGTGAGAACGCTGATGGTATTTCTTCACTCATTATTTCTGACTAGGTGATCTCACTTTTAGGCTGTACTGTTAAACAACTTTAAATTGACATTTTTCCCCCACAATTTCATTTGAGTTTCCCTAAGGTGATACTGAAGTCTGCCTGATTTTTATTCACGGAACAAGAGAATTCAAGAAATACTCTTGTGGGCCAGATTAATGGTCCATCTACCTCTATGCTTATTTTATGACAGTGCTATCAGGGCACATTGTTGAGGGATAGCACATGGGCCTCTCAGTTTTCACGAATCCATTTTCCTTGTACTCTCTTGGCGTCCACCATTTTTGGGTTTGTGATGTTAGAGGGGACATCCCTGCCCTACCCTTCAGTATCTGTTCATGGACTGCCTGCCCGTGAATTTTTCCTTGAGACTGAACTATCTGGAAGTTAATCCTTTTGGTATTGTGGTCCAGGGAATGAAGTTGTCAGGTGTTTGCCTTTCTGAGAGTTATTCTGAGTTTTGGTTTCTGAGCACCAAGTAGGATGACAAGTACTCATAGTTAGTTCTGCTATGGTAAATAACTCAGTTTTGAATTGTTCATGCTTGTGTTCAGCAATCTCCCAAATATTCTGTAATTTGTATTTAGTCTGAGTTTGGATAAAAACTTTCACCAGTTACCCCTCTCATAAAGAATTTTGTCTAAACACTTGTGTCACATGAAGAATTGTTCAAATGCTTGTACCCTAACAGGATTGGTGAGACATGAAGAAAACCTTCATGACTGTTTAGTGGCCCAATCAAAACTCTCAAAATATCTAGTCCAGCTTGTTACTTACTGCAAAACCTGGGATAAACCTGTTTATCTTTACTAGCACTTCCCTCTCAAAGCAAAGAAACAGTGGTAGAGTGGTTATGTTTTCCCATTTTATAGCTCATATTTGGAGGATTTAAGGTAAATTCTTAAGATTCAAAAGCAGTAAATATTTAAATATTAATCTGCTCTGAGACCATATAGTACAGTAACTATATTGGTTAGTCTGTGGAGGTGAGGGAGAGTATCAAATTCATGCTGATTTTATTTTTTTCTTTGTGAAGCAAAATTCTGTAATTATTCCATCAGAGAAGATGATAGAAATACATATTTGCACCTGTTTGTTTGATTTTAATGTTTAACTTCTACTATTCAAGTTTTTCAAGCATCTTGCTTAGAAGGTGTAGTTAAGTAGCTTCAATAGAGATGGATTGCCAAAAAGCATTTACCTACTTCCCCAAGTCTTTTATCAAATTCAGCATTTTGTTTTCACTGCTGAATGTTACTAAAATCTGATTTCCTAAAAGAGTTGTTGCTCGTATGCCAGACTAGAATAACAATTGTCAAATGATAATTCTGTCAAATCATTCCACAAGCACTTGGTTTTTGAGAGGAAATTGTACCACCTTTAGTTACCGTGGGTTTTAAAGGCATACTAGAAGAGCCATCTTCAGTACGCCATTCAAAAGTACTTTCAACAAATAATCCAGAGAAAACTTCACAACTGGGAGAGTGCGAGGGATATAAATAGGATAAAAATCTGAAAATGTAGTTATATGTGTGGTTAGGATTGCTTCTGCTATTATCTGATATTTCAAGATCTGTAAAAAGGAAATGAAGGAACTGATTATATTAATAACAAAATAAACTGTTCAGTGCATTCAGTATAGGTTTCTCAACTGAGGTATTTGTTTAGAGATGATGAGTGAAGAGTATTTCTAGGACACAACAGATTTCACCCAGTCAGAATCTCTAAAAACAGGTCAGATGAATCATGCTGTGAAATGTCTCTCTAATTCTAAGATGGCCTGCAGTGACTAGCTCAGAGAAGCTGCTTAAAACTAGGTAAGATGAATTTCATCCAAAATGACTGCAGTCCCAATGATCTGATATGTCCATAGAGGAGGTTTATGCCATTTAAAAATGTACCAAGTTAGACCTTTCAGGTAATGAAATAAAATTATTAATGCCTCCATGAGAGGCACCACAACAACCTCCCAAGGAATATTGCCAAGCATTCAGGGTGCCCAGGTGTAGGAAGCAGGAACTTAGGTGTAACAAAGGGGAAAATGAGAATAAAACAAATAGGGGGAAGGGAAAGGTTATTGTGAGGATACTAAAACCTTTATTTCTCTTGAGTAAAATAAAGGCCAAGAGAAAATGTACACTGTGGGGAGAGGACAGCTGTAAGTTAAGGAGAACAATCATTTAATCTGAAGAACAGAGCTGGGACAGAAATAATTGGCAGAAAATCAGACTGGAAGTTAGAAGATTTCCAGCCATCAAAGCAGTAGTGCTCTGAAGGAGACTCCCAAGAAGGTGGTCAGGTTTTGTTTTTCCACACAGGTCTGTTTGCAAGGTGGAAAATGATACATTTATAAAAGGAATGTGAAACATGGTTGCCGCTGATGGCAGGAGCCTGGACTTGAAATGCCACCACTTTGATCCTAGAAGGCGATGTGCATGCATGACTGCACTTATTGAAGTGACAGTAATTATGCTGTAGATATGCCTATACTATCAATGTGAATATGTTGTGGTGCTTCTTTAAACTTGTAATTAATACTAATTGAGCTCTCAGAAACTGAAGGGTTCCTCGTTTAAAAATCCTGTGCTTTTGCTGAGTGTAACAACAGTTTGCTAACTTATCCCTCTTCTTGAAAAACTCCATGTTAGTGAAAGGAAGGCACTGTATGTGATATGTTGAAAACAAACAGCTCAAAGCATTTCTTACTGTGTAAGCTAAACATTTTCCCAGCATAGTGCTTCTGCTACATGTGTTTTCCCTTGGTATTGTATTTACTGTGCTAGACATTTGATTGTAGATTAATACTTTCCCTAAATATTCTGCTAAACACAACTTTGTGTCTGCTGTGAAGAAGTTAGCACAAATGGGGAAAATTATAGGTTTTGTGCATAAATTCAAGCTATATGTTTTCCAAGAATCCATCGAGAGGGGAAAAAAAAGAATTTTCAGGTACCAGAATTCAGTCTAAGAAATGGAGCTGGTTGGAACTAAATAAAAGTCATAAAATCATGACTTTATTCACTTGCATAGGTCAGTACACAACTGAATGTCCAACCAGCAAGAGTGACTCCAGTCTTTGATGTGCTGAAAGGTTGTGAGGTCTGCAAGAGAGATGTCATAGTACCACCTTATTTTGTCGTTTCAGCTTCAGGTATATGACAATTCCCTTAAATTTGTTAACATGTTGAAGTTCATCAAACCTGGGGGGAAAAAAAAAAAAAGATTACTCTTTTGTGTCTTTATATTTTGTACTTCTGGGATATAACATTATGTCTTTCTTTAAAACAGGGTTCATTTAAAAATAAAACATGAAACTCAGCTCGTTTATTGTGTGAGTCCTGTATCCTTGTTCTGATGTCCTGCATCTTTTCCAGGTGTGCAGCTGCCATTCTGTCTCAGAGCAGGACCGTGTTTGTCACTTCAGGAGCTGCAGGTAAGCCCTGAGGCCATTACCCAAAGGTTCAGAATCCTAGTCACCCATGGGGCTATGGGCAGTGCTGAGGTTCTCCATCCCATAGAGGCTTTCCAAGGATGGGGAGGAAACACTCCCTCTGTGTTTGAAATGCCTTCCAAGGAGCTCAGTCATGGTGCTTCTCACAGCACAGGGCTGTGTTTCAAATCAGAATGTGACATTGGACCGTGTAGTTTAAACTCTGAAGTTTTTACATTTTGTGCTCCCTTGTGTTTTGTCTTAGAAGCAGGAAATTATTTATTTTTAATTATTCACTGTTTATAGCAAGAATTATTAATTCCTGAAACAAACTATCAGAATTTGTGCCTTTTACCTAATTTAAATTTGACCAGCTTCAGCTTTGAGCCATTGTTTTCTGCTGGCACTTATGGGTGGTATTTGTTTTCCTGTAATCACTGCTACATATTTCTTCAAGTCAGCTAAAATAGATCTGGTATCTCTTGAGAATTTCACCGTAACACGTTGCCCAGTATCCAGTAGTTGTGGCTTTTCCTTTACCTATATTTTTTCCCATATCCTTTTCAAAATATACGGAATTTTTCTAAACATGGCTGTAGGATTACTCCTGATACGGCAGTTGGGGGAAAAAGCAGTTGCCTGTCACTCCTACTTCACCAGCGCTTTGAACATCTCTGGGTTGTGCTGAACTTTTTATGCTGGGCCCTTGTGTTGAACGGTGGACCCCTGTGCTTTACTCTGTTCCCTTCAACAATGACTCATTTGTTTTCTCTTTCTGATCTAAGGATGGATTTTGAGTGAGTGGTTGCTCACACAGGTTTGCATTTTCTGGTTCAAACCATTTTGGACAGGCTCATACTCAAAATTATTTGATACCTTTGCTTTTCCTCTCCTTCCAGATGTTAGGAATGACTTTTATGGTAGGTTCTACTCATACATCCAGCTGATGTGAATGTGCGATCTCAGAAGAATATCAAGCCACAATGAAAAGTATATGGGAAGGTTTTTTGAATTGCACTATATCTAGACATTATCTTCAGTTAAAATGACACTAATTTGGGCTGCTGGTAGTCTAGTACACATCCATATAAGTGGGATTTACCTTTTTGGTTTTTTTAAAGGAGCTGGCTATTAGAAGTGAAATATTAAGGAATATTAGCCTTAAGTGTGAAAGACAAGTCTGCCTGGATGCTTAATGTTTAATCAGTAGATAGTAGGTGTATCACTGTGTTCTTGAAAAACAGTATTTCACCAACCTGTTTCAACTGGAGCAGGTGACAGAGGCCTAGCTTTTTGCATAGAGTGGCATTCCTAAAGCCAGGCCTGATAGCCACACTTAGGCTTTCCTTCTCTCTCTTCCCAATGGCTTCACAATCATATTTTCTTTCCCTCTTGCTTGTGTTTCCTCCTTTTATTTAGAATCTTTGGTTAGGTTCCTTTCTTTCATTTTTTTATGTCTCTGAGATAAGTTTCTTTTTTGCTGTCGTTGTCTTCTCTCAATCTTCTGTTTATCCATAAAGCCTGGATAATTTTTTTACGTTATTTTTCTGTTGTTTTTTTTTTTTTTTTTTAACATTACCATACTTATTTGTTTTGTATATCTGGAGAAAATTTTGCTCTACTTTGTCTTTCTGCTGAAAAAAAGATCATGAAACTAAAAAGATCTTGAATCCCTGCTTGTAGGATGGTGGAAGCCAGCTGTCCAAACAGACTGTGTATTTTGTCATAAATTTACTGGAAGATGAGTGTGTTTTATTAATAAGAATGCGCACTTTTGATTTTATCTTTGCAGTCAGAATAGAGATGAATATAAACTCAGTTAATCAGACTGAATACTAATATTAGTAGGACTGAAGTCCTCTTTTTATAATATAGAACATTTTGTTCTGGAAAATTTATTTAAAAAATGGGAGAAGTTAAAGAAATAAAAAGGGGAACAATAATCCTTTGGCTAAAATCAATGATTAGTTGCTTTTAAAGTGGGATATCCTGCAGAGAAGTCCCCATTCACTAGATTACATTATTTTATGGTGCCTGGACTATGTTGAGAAAACTTTCTTGCTTTTACCAGTAGAAGCAATTGTCAGCTCTCACATTAAAGGCAATTTAGCCTGTATGTAATATAGTATGTACTGCCTGCAGTATTTTTGCAGTCGATGTTACCTTGAGTCACAAAATCTGCACACCGCATATTTTTGTCAAACAATTATGCACAAGGTTTTTTCCATTTCCCCCTTTCTTTGGAGTCCTTTAGTCTTTTTGTCAGCATGTATTGTAAAAGTCTGTTTATTATGCAATTGAAAGTTACCCAGTTATTTCTGTTTGGGAATTATTTTTGGGAAAAAGACAATTACTGGAAATAACACCTGCACTTCTCGAATTTGAGAAAATTACAGTATACTGAAAAACACCCTATGAAATGATATCTGTTTAAAAAAAAAAAATTGAAACAACTTTAGAGGATACACTGATCAACGTTGAACTTAGCTGTTAGTATAACACTTGATCCTACAATTGTCATTAAATAAAGCGAAACTGGAATAGCTCTACTCTACATGTTCAAATACCCAGCATTCCCTCTTAAGGAAAACCCGAAATATAAGGAATGCCATTGTTTACTGTGCATGTGGTGACCGGTTATATTAAGTTGAAGTTACTGCCATCTGGTGGGCAAAGTAGTGTTATATCCCAAGAGTTGGAAGCAATTCCGGTAGGGTTACGCTCTCTGTATGTGTGTGAATACCGTGTGTGCCTCTGTGTGTGTGTATACACACACCCCCCTATACAGAAATAGATACAGGTATATTTAATATAAGCATTTGGTTGCGGATTTTAAAAGAATTTTCAAATATTCAGTGATAACAGAACGGCCTGCTGAATTGGAGATGAGTTAAGGGTAGAGAAATGTAGGAAGGAAAATAAGGAAAACATAAGAGGCAGAGCAGACGGAGATGTGAAGTATGTGCTGTGGTACTGCCAGTGCACCCACACTTCTGTTCTAGATTAACAGAGATAGTCATGTATAAAACTGTCCTCAGAATATTTCTTTGCACTTTGCACAGCTGGAGCTACTGCAGTTTGTGCAGTGTTTCATGTAGCACTTCCTATCATCATATCATAGCATCATAGAATGCCCTGAGTTGGAAGGAACTTAGTTCCAACCCCCCTGCCATGGGCAGGGCACTTTCCACTAGACCAGATTGTGCAAAGGCCCATCCAACCTGACCTTGAACTCTTCCAGGGATGGGGCATCCACTACTTCTCTGGGCAACCTGTGCTAGTGCTTTACTGTGCCCTTGTAAATAGTCCCTCTCCATCTTTCTTGTAGGCTCCCTTCAGGTACTGGACACCACAATTAGGTCACCAAAAAGCCTTTTCCAGGCTAAACAATCCCAATTCTCCGAACCTTTCCACAAAGGAGAGGTGTTCCATTTCTCTGATCAACTTGGTGGCCTCCTCTGGACTCTGTGTTAGAGATGACCACTAATTATTTCTGCAAAAACATCTGGGCAGTTTCTGCCTTATGCCTCCATTCTTTGCCTTATCTTTTCTCTTTGCTGCACTAAGTTTGCTCCTCCTTGAGTCTTCACATATACTCGTGTTACCTATTGCCCGATTCCTGAAGGATCAGCCTGGTAGGAAAGGATTTGCATGAGCGGTGCATCAGGGGAGTCTGTGGGGCGTTTTACACACAATACATTATTTATGTTTTCTCAAGGAGCTAACACTCTTATGTTAGATGTACCAGTGCAGTGAATGATAGGCTAAGTGGTAAGTGAAGCAAGATTCAGTTGTGGGAGACAGTGTCGGGTGTCTGTCTTCAGTTAGAAGTTGCTCAGTAACCATGTGAGAATAATAATAGTGTCCAGAATTTACTCTTAGTTCATTGGTGTGATGTCTGAAGACTCCAAGTAAGATTAGGTCTGCTTTGTGTACAGATATTAAATTGGTTTTGTGCTTGCCAAATGCTGTGCTTTATTTTGGTGGAGAAGAGTGGAAGTGATCCTTTGCTCTTGATATGCAGAATAAATTGCCGTTTTCTCTACTATTAGGTTTGTATCAAAAATGTTTCTTTAACCGGCATCTTCCCATGCTCAGAGTCAAGGAAAAGTTAGGGAGATCCAAGAGTCCTGTGGGGTTCATAGTGGTGAGGTCCAATCCCCAGTCTGGATTGGTCAAATCCAAAGCCCTCCAGCTGCATGATTAGTCTCCGAAGGCATCTCAGCTGCCACTGTGCCAGAGCTGAGGCTGGCCAAGGTAAGGTTGCAGGAGGCATACACGGCTTCAGTGTTGTTCCTTGGCAGTCTGTGGGCCCTCAGTGGCACGTGTTTAATGATGAACATGGGACACAGGATTTGAGTGGAGCTGAGATCCCTGGATTCTGGGTCCTGCCAATTTAAGGTCATTGCGGAGACTTGCTTCAGGCACTTGAGAACATCATGCCTTGCGCTGAATTGAAAAAGCAAAAATTAGTGGCAGGGTAGTATTAGATTCCTCTTTAGAGGGATAACTAGGTGCTGCCACCCTATCCTTTGTTAAAATGTGTATATTGTTCTAATGAAATCATCTCTGCTGTCTTCTTTTTTTTTGGAGGGAGGAGGGACACCCTTGCTTTAGTGGGCTTTCTGATGCCGTATTCTACAGAATAGTGTTTCTTTGGCTACTTACTGGCCTTAAAAGTGACCTCAGAGTCTTGCTGAGTGCTTGTCTGTCTGCATGTTACATTACAGACAATTAACTTGAGTTGCAGGAGCTCACCCATTTGAAAAGATTTGGAGTTCTGCTTCCTTTATATGTGGGTTTTTAATTCCTGTCCTCTACACAGCATCTTATGAGAAGATTCTAGGTTTATACATTTCCAAAGTGATTGGTCAAGTCCAGGTTGTGGGCAAGACACATTCTTGAAGGATCAGCCCAATAGGAATGGATTTGCATGGGTAGTGAGTCAGGGAAGTCTGTGGGGCATTTTACGCACATTAAATTATTTATGCTCTCATATCTGAAAACAAATTCTGGTTACAAAACCACATGTAAAGAGGCCTTATGATTTTGTGAATTCTTTCATCCTTGAATCTAATTAAGTAAAAAACCTAATGTTATTGACTTTATGTGCATCTCTTGGATGTTACTGAATGAGTTGTGTGGTTTCAGAAAAAGATACTTCTCGTCTCTCATAATTCTTGGTTTTTTTTGTTTAAAGTTCTTTTTCCCTTGGTTGGTTTTTGCTGCCTGTTGTAGTTTTTGGTTTGTATTTTGTCTTTCTCCTTTTTCTGAACTCTCTAGGAGCCAGAATCCTGCTTAGATAACATCTGTCAAAAGGAAAACCATTGACCTTGTAATCCTGTCATTCTGCTTTTAAGACTGCATTGCACGTGCAGGTGTCTGATTTCTTCATAGGTTTTAGAGGAAGTACTTTTTCATGACTTTGCAATGTAATTCCCTAATTGTTTTTCAAGGAGACAGACACTTTTCACACAGTAAGGCTCTTACTGGAAAGGTTTAATGGTTAGGGTGGTGAGGGATACATGACCACATATTATGTAAGTGCTTCGAACTCAGGGCCACAGCTTGAACCATCCACTGCAAAGATCCCTCTCTGACCTGGTCCAGTTTGCACAAGCCAGAAAAGTGGAACAACTTTCAGAAGGAAAATAATCCCTCATTCTTTCTCCAGCCTTCAGCTCAACATAAAGTTCACTTTGTGCTGTTGATAGAAGCTGATTTCTATTTTCTGGCTGCTTTCCATTTTCACTACTACTGGTAAAATGACCAGCAGTGAAGCATTCTTTGAAATCCTGGTCGCACTGAGATGCAAGCTTTCTGGAATATGTTTTTCTTTTTTGTCTGCCAGTGTCTTTTTTCATTTTTCCCTCTCTTTCTCCCTTTTTTCTCTGTTGCTTGACATATTTATTTATGATCCCCAGGGATTAATAAGCAGTTTGATAGCTAGAAAGTAATTGGTGCTTAGGATTACTGAACTGTAAGAGAAGCTTTTGCAGTGAAAGATGAAGTAATACAAGACAAGGTTAGAAGGATGTGTCTTCTGAACCAAAAATGACCATCTTCTAGAGTGTCTGTTAAGGTGGGATAGAGTTATAGATGTTATATGATACGGATTATTCATTTGAGTATGGAATGTATTGCAGTATCTCAAATATCGCCTCTTTAAATCAAAATTTATTTTACACGTGTCCTTACTCAATGAGTTGATACAGAAATGAGTGAATCCAGTTCTTTGAGTTCTTTATGAAGGAAATCAGAACTGAGCACCACAGTGATCACAGCTAGCTTTGAAATTCTATGAGGATGCAGATGTTCCTCTCCAGGAGCACTCTGATAGATGTGATATTTCTATTTGATATTTGAATCTCCATTCTTGGAAATGTTCAGGACGTGACTAGACAAGCTACTGCAAAACCTGCTCTTAGACCTGCTTCAGCAGGGAATCAGATTAGATGATTCTTAGATCTTCATTAATGGCGTAGCCATAAATAAAGGGATTGAGTGCACCCTCAGCAAATTTGCAGATGACACCAAGCTGAGTGGTGTGGTTGACACACCTGAAGGACTGGATGCCGTCCAGAGGGACCTGGGTAAGCTCGAGAAGTGGGCCCATGGGAATTTCACGAGGTTTAACCAGGCCAAATCCAAGGTGCTCCATCAGGGTCAGGGTACCATTCCAGGCTGGGGGATGAACAGATCCAGGGCAACCCAGAAGAGAAGGACTTGGAGGTGCTGGTGGGTGAGAGGCTGGACATGACCCAGCACTGGGAACCCAGAAACTCCCTGTGTACTGGGCTGCATCCAAAGTAGTATGGGCAGCAGGGATGGGAGAGGATTCTGCCCCTCTGCTCTGCTCTGGTGAGACCCCACCTGCAGTGCTGCCTCCAGCTCTGGGGTCCCAGCACAGGAAGGACGTGGACCTGTTGGAGCGAGTCCAGAGGAGGCCACCAAGTTGATCAGAGGGATGGAGCCCCTCTGCTATGAGGGAAGACTGAGAGAATTGGGATTGTTGGGCCTGGAAAAGAGGACCTCAGGATGACCTGATTGTGGCCTTCCAGTACCTGAAGGGAACCTACAAGAAAGATGGAGTTTTCCAAGGGCCTGTGGTGACATGACAAGGAGGGAATGGCGTCAAACTGGAAGAGAGTAGGTTTAGATTAGATATGAGGAAAAAATTCTTCCCTGTGAGAGTGGTGAGGGACTGGAATAAGTTTCGCAGAAAAAGTGTGGCTGCCCCATTCCTTGAAGTTTCCAAGGCCAGGCTGGGTAGACATCTGAGAAATGTGGTCTAGTGGACAGGGGCGTTGGCATTAAGTAACCTTTAGGGTTCCTTCCAATCCAGACCATTCTATGATTCTGTGGCTTCGACATCCCTTCCAAGCTCATTTATTCTGTGATTTCTTGATATGAAACTTAGACTTCTAGAGACAAGATATTCCCAGAGAATAGAGATTTCAGTACAAGATCATACTTCTTATCTTGAAGATGATAAGTGAAAGTGAGTTTTAAAAAAATTGACTTAATTTTGAGGTAGACAATCACTGTCATGAATTTAGTTTATAAAGGCTGGAAATTTTTAGATGCTTTATGAAGCTTGTCTCCTGAGCCTTTCTAAGGATTTTTTGGGATGGTGGGAGCCACTTCCTATGGAAATTTGAGTGCAAGGCGCAATTCTTTTACGTAGCTGTGTCTCTGACACAAACATAGAAGTACATGTATTTATTAAAAAAATTACAGTACAGACATTTATTAAAAAAAAAAATAAAACAAATCTATATTTTATACTTAGTTTCCCCCTTAGAGGAAATGATCTAACTATGACAGACACTACTTCAAGGTTTTATTAGACTGCTGAGGGTACTTTGATAGCCTGGTGCTAAAGGCAGTAACAAGACTATACCTCTAATAGAATACTAAGTATTTTTAATGGTGCTTTATTGTTTTTTAAAGAAAAAGAATTTAAATATCTTATAACTTTCAGACTACCAGTGCTTTATTTTAAAATCTTGTGCAATCTGAAGATCACTAAAATGAAAACAATACTTTCTGAAATTCTTGTGCCGTGATCTTGTTTAGAGGGAACACCCTCTCTCTGGAGTAGAGAAGAAATTTAGTCTAGGGCACTAAGCAATTTTGGATTCTCATGAATAAATATTTCAAGTAAAACAAACTTTTATATATTTCATGCTGTTCTTACTTCTGTATACTGAGGGAACTTCCAAGTTATTCAGCTTAGTTGAATTTAAGGAGCACTTTGTAAGCTGACATGATGTTTTCTTCACGTGGGGTTAGATTAAGCTGTGGGGAAAATCAGTTTCAATAACATGCCAGTGTATTGATATTCCTTTTCCTAGTGTGTTGTCCTTCCATTTAAAGAGGGGTGCACAACTGATCTGCAAGAAAACTGACACATCATGTCTTTGAATTTAGTCTTGGCTGATTACAAAGAGACATCAATTACCTTAATTTATGTATAGCTTAATTTGATCAGCTACAAAATGAGTATCTTTTGCAATGAGTAGACAAGATGGACAACTAAGCTACAATTATCATCCAGTATTTTATTGTCATTCAGTTTTTGGTTTAGTCATGACACAAGTGCAGAGCCAGCCATGTTTTTCTACTGTAGATCTCAGTGCTACTTTAATGTGGTTAAAACCATCTTTAATCCACAAACAGATTAGCTCCTCTCATGCATAAACTCTATATGAACCAAACAGGCTCCATGCAGACCTAATTTGAACCTCCCAGAATCAATGGTCCTGGATGAGAAATAGATGCAGAGGCAAGTCCAACAGCTATTTTGAGTTTGGACTTGATTGTCAACTGTCCTAATCCCACAGTGAATCTGTCTGCAGTCGCTATCACTTCCTCCTGCTCCATTTCCAAAAGGTGTTGTTAGGTCAGGTGTTGCAAGCTTGGAAGCACTGAGAGGCAGTGCTAGGCTATTGCTGGTAAACTCCAGGAGATCAGACTTCAGTGCAAAGCCTTTTCCCTGCACTTCCTTAACAGCACATGAGCACTCAATAACTCGAGCACAGCACTAACCCCACACTGGCAGAGTGTTTGAACTGTGAGGTGGGTTCTTGACCCTCCAGGGCAGCACTGTGCTGTGAGGGATGCAGAGCTTTGCTGCCCCACATCCAGCTGTGTGGAGCTACTCCTTGGTCTTGTATTCTCTCTAAAACTATCTGTGTTACCTCTGCATCATTTCACTTCCTTGCTCTCCCTCTCCAGTCCCCCCCAGTTTCAGGGAAATACTCTTACCTTGGACAACAGAGAACTGATGATGCTGCAGAAACCAAGGGGCTATAGCAATGCAGCATACTTATATAATCCCTATATTTTCATATCTATTAATTTTAAAAGATTGACTTTATTTTACCAGATTTTTAGTTTTGCATTTAAATCTAGAATGGTCTTTATGTCTCAAACCAGTACTTCAATTATGCACTGCTTTCAAATTGCTGCACGGAAGCAGGTTGTAACATCTTTTATGTAGGTTATATTATGGAAAGGCCTATGCTCTCATTTTTCTGAGCTTTTACTTCCATTCAGATTACTTAAAAACTTAATGGTGTTCAGAATGAGCATTGCCTTGATGAACATTTAAAACATGCAAGCTTTACTTTCCCTTATGCCTTGTGTTGTTTTGTTAAGGACTTTTTAAATCTTCTGCCCTCATTTTGGAGCAAGAGTAGTAGTTCTCTGGAATAGAGTTTCAAAGGAATTAGAGGTAGTTAGACACAATGTTTTGAATGTGCCTGATGTGTTAGATTCACAACTGCATGTGCATCTGTTCAGGATGGGGATGGGAGGAGAGTCTGGATCCCTCAGTACCAGCTACTGCTTCACATGTTAGATCCAACAGCAACACATCTCCCTTGTTTGGATCATCCCTGTGCTTATTCCCCAGGAAGAAAATAATCTGTTTTAGGAGAGGTGACTGGTAGGTAAGAACTGGGTCCTCATCCTGGTGCTTGCCACACCATTCAGGTCACATATATGCTGTATATACACACTCCTGCTCAGATGAACCCCACTTGTTCCTTATTTCCAGACTATTTAAGGGAGGTACTTGTGGCATCCAGGGCAGCATCTGGGAACTCTCATGATTCCATCAAAAGAAAACAGGGGAGATGAGTTTTGAATGTACAGAAATAGGTACTTTGAAAAACATCAGTTTGTGAGAGGTTTGGGTTTGGTGCCCCAAATAAAGAAACTTGGATAATTTTCTGCCAGTCAAACTGAAATGATACAAATGGTGCTTTTTCACACAATGGTCTCATGTGTGTATGTGTTGTATTCCTCAAAAAGGTTTATGGAGTGCTTGGATAGGATAATATTTGCCAAAGAAACAGTCTTTCAGAAATTAATAATAGCATGTGAAGTTTAAAGTACCTTCAGTAAAGGAGATAAAACCTGAAGTAATAAGACCAAAAAGAGGTGCTGAAAGGCTATTTAGGCAATGATAGCTGTCCTTTCTGGGCATTGAGTAATGTCTGTTCACATTGTAAATTATGTATTCTCCTCTAAAGACTGTTTTGTAGTCATAATATAAACAAAGACTTACTATTCAGGACTTTTTTTTGTTCATTTTTTAATGTGCTTTCATAGTAAAATATGTGTATGTTATATATATTAAATATATATTAATGTGTCTACATATCAAATAGCAAAACCTTATATTTTTATATTTTATATTTATATTTTGAAGCTACTTTGAGGTTACAAAGTTGAGCACCAGAAAATAGCCTATAAATATATGCATACTCATATCTGATAATTAACATGTAATATAGTTTTTTTAATATATGGAATCTTTCAATGAACACTTTCTTGTCTGAAGGCTATGGTATTGACATTCAAACTTGGATACACTTTCTGAATGTTCTCTGTACATAAATGTTGCTCAAAGATTCTTTGGAGTCAGTGATTTTCATTAACTTTGCTATAGGTTTCATTTTGAGAAACTTCTTAGAAGTGATAGTTGAATATGGTATCAGATGACGATCTGGGAGAAAACACTTTTGTTTGTTGGGTTTCTTAGGGCTTTCAGGTCTTCCAGGAAGGTTATGTTGCTTACTGAAGTTTAGTATTTTGATTTCTGAATAATCTTTAAAATGTTGTGATTTAGTTCAGTTCAGCAGAGATGCAGTGCAATGGGAGTCAGTGGAATTATTTGAAATGTGTATTTGCAAAGTCAACACGATACTAAACTTCAAAATCAAACATCAAAAGAGTAGGACATTAGGTGAAAAAGTAAGAAATTATATAACCAAAGTAAGGTTCTTTCCCTCCTTCCTTTCACTGACAAGAAGGTCATAGTGCAGAAAGAAAAGGGCATTTTCATTTGTTTGTGTGATTTTGATGAGTTGTTTTCATGAAAGACAACTTAATTACCAATCTGAAAACACACAGACCTAAATGTAATTTAAATAATAATTAAATGTAGGTGGAAGAGGGCATATAGCTGACCGCAGACTTGTGTTACAAGCAGTCTGAGCATCCTGTTGGCCCAGCTCTTCTTTTATTATTTTTTTTTTGAGTTATTGTAAATAAAAATTTTGAAAAAGACAACATTTTGCTGAGAGAACCTCTCATGGGAGACTGAGAAAGTGATAACAGACCAACATATCACATAGGTAAAGGCACTTTTATACTTGTAACTCCCTAGCATGATGGGAAGCTTGTGAAGTAATAGAATAGTGCTTGGCCCAAAGCAGCAGACTGTCAGCTCAGACCCCTCTGGAGATCCTCATCACTGAGACCTTGCCCTAGGGGGTCACCAGGGAGCTAAAAAGGAGGTCAACGTGAACTACTGGTCTAGAAATATTATCTTTGCTTCAAAAGAAATGGACAGATTTGAGCATATAGGTTTGTCAAAGCCAGAGAAGGATGCCATGACATAATCAACAAATGGTATTTTGGGAACATGGAAGAGGCATTTTTTTGAGGACATAGATGGGAAAGGCCATAACTACAGCTGATGACATAAAAAGTATCCTACCTATGAAGACACAGAAGGAAATAATTAGTCTTATCAGCGAAGGCCAGATGTTAAAGGTTTTAGAAAGATTGAAAAGGATCTTATAGAAGGGACTTCTGTGAGACAAAATTATAAATTTTTGTTTTAGTGATGCACAGCTTGAGTCAATGGCCAGATGTTCATAGAGAGATAACTGAAAAGTAGCATGAGTTTAATTTGAATGAAAGGAATGCTACTTCTAAAACATTGAATAGAATGGGGGATGGCATGAGTGTGTGAATTGTGCTGGCTGTCTCCATTTATACTTTACAGAAGTAAAGTGAAGTGTTGTGTACATTTGCTTTTTCACTGATGTGAGTGACATCTGGTTCATTTTTTATTGACCTGCTTGGAAACCAGTGGAGTTTGAGAGACACCTAATAAAAGTGGATTCATCAATACTTGTATAAGCTGAGAAGTATTTACACTGACTGAAAAATGTTTCATCCTTAATGTTAGGAGGACTAGACAAGACCATGGTAGGAAAATTGTCTCCCTAAAGAGCAGATGCTTTTACAAAATAAATTCTGAATAATGGTTAATGGGGGGAACACACAGGATCATTTGTTTTTAAACCTTTTGTATTCACTTTGCAATCATCTTCATTCAGAGCTGTTGGGGAATGGCATAGACAGTGAGATGTGGGTCAGGACTTGGTGGCAGCTTGAAGGAAAAACAAAGTAGGTAAGTAGAAATCTGATTTGCAAGTAATTTTGTGTTTTCATGTAGGTTAGGGAGTCCTGGTCAGAATGGGAAAAATGCATGGTACTGACGTTTATTCTTCCTTTCAAATGAAGTACAGAAGATTGCTGGATTTTTTTTTTTCCAGACATTGTTAGTGTAAATGTTAGAGAAGAGTTGCTTGTCTATTTTCAGCAAAGCTAATTTTCCAGATCTGAGCTCTCTTGGCTTCAGCTATTGGAATTGCATACCAGATAACCACAAAAAGCACAAGAATTCAGTGTTTTATAAGAAATCAGTTCGTATTCATTTAACTACATTTGGTTTCATTTAACTATATTTGAAAACTTTGAAGCTGAGACTAATAGACCAATACCAAACTTTGAATCTTGTTCATCTCATCTGTATTAAACATATAAACTATATAAACAAATGGGTTCACTTTTTCTTTCTTTTTTTTTTTTTTCCCCTTCCCCTCTCTCCCCTCTACTGAGTATGGCAAAATATCCAGTACTGGCAAGAATGGGAAGATTGCTTCCTTGTTGTTGCTTTGCTATCCAAATTCATTCTCAACATCTAACTAAGTATGATATTCCACTGTAGCAAAGCAAACAGCAGGCTCAGCTGCTTCATTGATGTTTTTGTGTTCCTTACATTTAAGTAGATTTTCAGTATAGTTCCTTAAAAATAACTGGGTTTAATTTTGGCATAAATCCTCGTGTGACTATTTGGAAGGTGATTGAAGGTAGCTAAGGCTATGAACTGCTTTTATAGCCTCCATTTCATTTACAGAGGTTTGTTTAAAGCAGTGGTCAGTACCAGTACTCAGTAATTGCAGGGAGGTTGGCTCTCTAAGGAAAGTAATATAAAGACTATGCTGAAGAGATGGTACAAACTGTGAAAAGTCAACGTAGGAAGTCAGCTGTACGTAACACATTGTTTTAGTTTGTTGTGTCAGTGTGCTGTGATGCGATATACAATTGAGTGGGGTCACTTGCATCCTAGAAACCAGCCTTGCCATTAGTTTCTGCAGGACTCAGCCAGCTGCAGCCACCTCCAGCAAGAAAGAGGAAAAGCCTCTTGGCTGTTCTACACGTGGGCATTTAGGACATAAATACAGAGACTGACTGACTGAGTGGCAGATGTATTCTGTATCACTGAATTTTATGAATATTGCATTGTTCCAGTTTTAGTTGTCATCTGTTCCCCATCCTTTGTCTCCTTAATGTTTTTGTAGATGACAGACATTGTCCAGAGGGACTTTGGAAGCATATCTTGTTGAACTTTTTGTTGAGTGCAAGATGGTAATCTGAAGCTGAGTGTGTTAAAGATTTCAGGATACAGTTTTTAAAAAGCGTAGGTAGGAAGAGTGATGAAGAGGCAGAACTAAAACAGAAAACAGGATATTTCAATCAAGCACAGTGAAAACTTGAAACAGCAATAATAACAATCATGGGAAAGCTGATGTTTAGAAATTAACGATATCAGCCTGGAAAACTGTATAAGATGAGGAACAAAGAGTATTTTTCTTTTCTTGAGGAAAAGGGTAGACCTGGGACAGAAATTCATCATCTGAGGGAAATAAATGAAAGAGAACATCAGCTCCTGGTGAAATGTTTTTTAAAGGCCTATATGCAAACCCTGAAAGTTTGCTGTGTGCCTGATCTTCTGGACTTTTAGTGCAGGCTGGAGGTTGCTTATTTTGCATTAATTAAGCTATTTGTGGTTTTTTTCCACCTCCATTTATATTAACGTATAGGACAGGATTACTAGATGCATTTTACTGGCCTACAGAAAAGCCAGAGAAAGAAAGAGACCAAGGCTAAGATCTTCACAAGTACCAACTTCCACAAGGGAAGTTTTGGGGACCTTGATGTTTTTGTATATCTGTGGCCCAGGGCTTAGCTCATAGTTGAGAAACTGATCTGGCCTGAAATGAGGCATTCAATCTACATCTACCATCTCAAGTCTGGTACCATAACCACTAAGACCTCTTTTTGATTTTTTTTTTTGGTGTTGATCATAAATTCTTCCTACAAAATTTATTTCAGAGTGTTGTAATTGGTGAGCCATAATTGTAGCCATTTGATTTGGCATTTGTTTTCCAGCTGGATTTCCTTAGCATATAGACATTTTTGCCTAAAGAATTAATTCAAGTTTATGTCCAAACATGATTAGAGGAAAAATTCCAAATGGAGATGATCAGTTGTCAAAAACAGATTCTGATTTTTACAGTTTCTATCTCGAATCAATTAGTATTTTCTTACAAGACTGTCTAATATGATTCATGATGAAACAGGTGGACCTACCTGACTTTTCAATAAAAACTTGTACAATATAAACAGCATATTTTATTGTTTTGGGGAATAAAGAGCATTTTTGTGACAACTTTATTGTTTGTAACAAAGCACATTGTTAAACTGTGAATATCCGAACACCTGAATCCACTTTAAATTCAAATGGACCTCTTTACAACAATGATACTTAATATTTTAAGTTTCCTAGGGCAATTTTTCCTGCAGTGTGATCATTATAGATAATAATGATAATTAAAAAATTTGTTACATTTGAAACACTAGATTATTGTATGAAATGGTTATTAAAATATCTTCTGTGATAGGTGTGAATTGTAAGGGTGAGTGGCATAACACTCCTAATAGCTATTTAGTTACATTTCCTAAGAGGAGATGTAACCATCTGAAAAGGAATGGTAGAAGTCTGGTTTCCTTTGTTCGTGAAGTTTGTTTCCTAGAGCAACACAGCAGAATTACTGCAGTTGTGCCAATGCTGAACTACCTTGCAATTAATCTGCTTTTAATGAGGAGAGAAGGAAGGATCGAGGCAGTGTGAGGAGATTTGCTATTGCAGCAGACACTGTTAACTTCTGAGACCTTTATCTAACACTTTTACTTTCATTCCCCAGCCCAAAGCCTGCACAGCCATCTCTGCTATGCAGTGTTTCAAGCAGGTATCTGCACTGCAAGCCTTCATCCAAACATTTTAGTGCAGAGCTGAAACCAGGTGCGATTAAATCGAATGCATGCTTTTAATTAAAATACACGTTTCTGAAACCATGCAGCACAGGCTCTGGTAAGTGTACATCCTTTACTGGGGAGCATCTATAACAGAATAACACATTATGTAGTGTCTGTATGTCTGCGCTGTGCAGAAGATAGAGTTTTGATTTCTGTTGTGTGCATTTGACCTGTATAATGGAAGCAAACGTCTTTTCAAGACAAGTATGCCACTGCTTGCCTTTTGAGAAATACTCATGGAAGGCGTGAAAGGGTACAGGGACTGGGTTTTTCCCAGCACAAACAAATTCCCTGTTACATAACTTCTTTGGCTTCAAGCATCAAGCAAGCTGTTTGGTTCTATACTGGGATTTTGAACCTGCCAACTCTGACAGCTTCACATAACCATGTAACCGTTTTTTGGTGGTATTACAGCAAACCTCCCTGCTTAGTTTGCTTTAACCTTGTCCTCTAGGTGAGATTCAAACAATGCATCCTCTTCAGAGGTGTATCTGTCAGCAATTAATGTGGAAGTCAGATCATCTGTGCTGCAATAGATCTAGTTAAATACGGTTTTCTGTTACAAGAGAAAAGTAGGTAAGGTTTTGAGATTGGGAATAAAGAGAACAAAAGGAAAAGAGGATTTCAGGCTCTTCTGTGTAGACATTTGTGAGGTTTTGTGTTTTTTAATATAACATATAAAAATACTACTAAAAACTATGTAAAATTTAAATTTATTTGAAAGTCAATTCAGAGATTTCTCTGGTGATTTCTCTAAATGCTTTGTATGCTGAAGGATGCAGGTACCATCCTTTCATAATTGGACCTTGATAAAAATAATTCTGTGTGCTGTTGGGTAGGTGAAGGAGGGACTTTTTACATTTTGCAAAGTTTCCTTTCTTTAACTTTTATCTTTAAAAGGTGCTGTAAACAGAGTTTTGTTTGCTTTTGTGTTATATACAATCACAAAAATATTCTAGGCACCTTGTTAGATTTCAAATAAATATTTCATTTTTAAAATGTCTTTTGAAACATCCTGAGGTGTAATTTACTTTCAGCTGTTTCAAAAGAAATGAGCATGCTAATAATAAATTTCAAAAGTACTATTTTAACTTTTCTCATTTTGTAATGAACATATTTAAGCTCTTCTCTATAATTCTGCTTCTTCCAGATAATTTTATTAAACTTTTGGTCAGTTTCCTCATCAGCACACTTTTATATCTTAGGAGACCAAGCCCTTAGATTTACTTTACTGTAAACCCCAGGGGAAAGTTCTCATCAGCCAAAAGTTAGTTTTGGGTTGGTTTGTTGCTTTTTACTTCTTTTTTTTTTTTTTTTTTCAATTTTAAACTGACCAGGCTCTTCCTACATGGGTGTGCCTCTAAATCCCTTCCAAATCAAACATAGAGATATAAACTCAGTTTGAAAACAATAGCAATGGAAGTGTATCTTATTTATCCCTTCTTGCTTCTTACCATTGAGCATCCTTAAGTGTGGTCCTTCAGTATTCTAGGAGTGAGAAATATACTTAGATGCACAGACTGCTTTCTCAAGTGACCTGTATTGATTAGAGTTTTAACTGCAATCATTTAACAGTAGAACAATTGGTCCTAATCTTCCTTGAAGATGTCATCTTTGGAGGGAGCTTGATTAGAAACACAGTTTATCTCATCAGTTTGTTGCCCTAGTTGTGAGGAGAATGTAAATTGTAATTCAACCTGCTTTTCAAGCTTTTGATCTCTAAACAAATGTAGTTGTACAGCTTCTTCCCATGTTCCAAACCAATCCTTTAAAACCTGTTCTGCACCCATACAGAGACTACTTTGGCTATCCTGTAATTGTGTTATTAAATAAAAACAATTTTCTCATAGTGATGATAGGAATGAAAATAAGACCTATTCCAAACCCTGTAGAGCTGTACACAGGTTCTTATGCACAAGACTCATCCATGAAATTGTTAATTAACTTTAGGAGTATTAGTTTAATCTAACTGTAAGTTCTCATTGCAGCTGACATCAAAGGCATGAAATTAGTTGTAGTATTTCTACTATATATATTTTTAATATATATATATACACACACATGTGTATTTGTCTATAGGCA
Source organism: Empidonax traillii (assembly GCF_003031625.1). Lineage (NCBI taxonomy): Eukaryota > Metazoa > Chordata > Aves > Passeriformes > Tyrannidae > Empidonax > Empidonax traillii. The sequence continues at coordinate 2,097,548 of NW_020955369.1, read as the reverse complement.
TATCTACGTGGCAGCTGAAAGTTTCCAAGGCTTGAATTACTCTTTTGGGGGCTTTTTCCTCTGCAGAGAAAAATAGAAACCTTAGAAAATGTTGGTAAACATGCAACGGAACAGGCAAGATTTGCTTCCTTACTATGACCACAGTGATTTCCCAGAGTGGTGTACAAGTGGAGTTTTGGAGGACTGTTGGACGGTTGCCTCTAGTTAAGAATAAAATCACTCAAAAAGCGGAATAACCACAAATATTATTCTAAACCCTTCAAATTATACAGCCACGGTATGCTGGAAGGAGGAGGTGACTGTGCATTACATTATGCCAGCTTTTTAACAGAAAGTGCCCAGCGCTGACAAACCAGATTGGTGTTTTTTAATGAAAGCGAATACAGTTAATCTGTGTATGCTTTCATTGACAAGGTTCTGCACTTAGGAGTACTGCACAGATGGTATAAGCAGTGAATACTTATGTCTGACTGTAATTGATCCTATCAACAATGACATACCTTTAACTGGGTTGTATCACTTTACGTCACATATGGTTAATTAACTAAGAAGGACCCAAATACACTAAGGAGATTTTTGTGTTTATACTTAGGAAAACAGTCTAGACAGGTGTTAATGTAAATGAAGTTAGTACTTGTCAAAGGTGAAATTCTCCATATGTAGCCCTGCTTCAGTCTCCAAATAAATATAATTTGGCTATGTCTACATTAGCAAGTAGTGAGGAGCAATAGGACCTGATCTGCAGAGTGAAACAGTTGGTGCTGAGGATCCCAGTTCCCCACTGCAGGGATCAGGGGGAGCAGGGAGGTTGCCCCAGGCTGGCTCTCTTCTGGTCCCACTGACTAAATGCCCAAAAGTGACTGCAGGACACAGCTAGATGCAGTCTTGGAAGGCATAATTTGGTTTAGGTTCATTCCCTATATTTAGTACTTTGCTGTGTATTTTTGGCAGCTACATTTTTTTCATCTGTAAAACAAAGCTTGCCCTTAATTTCCAACATCGTTCAACCTCAGTAACAAGAGATTTGCTTCCTTAGATAACCCCTCCATGCTTCCCAGTTAGCCATCATAGCCATTAATTGTTTTTCAATATGTATGACATATGTCACTATATATGTAGATGTCTGCCCTATTCATGGTGTGTGGTATCATGCAGTAGAGTTTGTGTTAAATTATTTTCTTGCATGTGCATGTATTGGGGTTGGCCTTTAGTTGGACAGTCTGTCTCTTGTGAAAATACTGTTAGAAAAATTACATGTCCTAAATTCTTTCCTTTTATGGACTGTTCTTTCCACTGCAAAGCACACCTTCCCTTTGCTTTCTCCAACATGGAAAATGGTATGACAAAATAGAACTTGATGTGGTTCCAATTTTGGTCCTGGAGGTCTAATCTCAGTATTTTACCTCGTTTTTGCTCTACTTTTGGAACTTTCTGCAATAGTTTTACCTTGAGGTCACTGAATGTGTAATTCTAGTTATACATCAGAATCCAGTGGCCAGCAGTCAGTGTCCCAGAAGAAAATCTCAACTGTTTTCGGAGATGCACCTGCAGTAAATGGTCTTGGATTTTAAATGACTGGTGACCATATTCTTCTTGGCTAATCGTTCTTCCCAAACAAGTATTCCTACAAAGATTCTTTTATTTATAAAAAAAAGGAAGAGTATTCAGGCCCTTTAAGACTTTACATGTTTCACACCACCCAGCCCTTTTTTAATAGCAAGGTAAGGTTTTGTTTTACTTTTTTCTACTGGACATAATTTTTTTTTTCCTCAAGTATGTTCCCCTGCCTTTTGGAGCAAAGTCCTGTCTCTGTCTCTCTTTATCCTTAGCCCAATTGTACGTTCTGAAGGAGATCTGTTTTGCCTCACATGATTTTTATCAGCTTCTCTCACTAGACTTGTGGATGTCATGCCTAAACTTTCCCATCTATCCCAGGTGGCTGTGTAATTTTCAAGTTTTGTTAGCATCATCAGTTTTGGAAACAGAAATGTTGATGTCATTCTTAAGTTAACATCATCTTAGCTGTGATAACCATTAACCTGCTGCCAACATTTGACAGATGCAATATTTCTTTGAATGTTATCGACTTTATAACCTGATATGAAAAAGTAGTGCTAAAAGCTATTTTACTAATACCTTGAATTTAGCAGTCTGCTTATTTATAAAGTGAAAACATTCAAAGTTGCTCTGGTTAGGACTGCATTCTGGTTTAAAATATATAATATCAAAAGTTAAGACACACAAGACTATGGCATCGTTCAAATATTTTTCACATAACTTTTAATCAGTTTTTAATTGGACTGCTCACATACTATAAAGTGTGCACTAAAGTATCTTGATAAATCAGAGTTTAAATTAAAAGGTTTTGGAAGTCTCAGTAAATCCTGAGCTTTTAGTATTTGAAAACAACAACAACAAAAAGTCCTATATTATAGGAAACGCTTTGTGTTTTGTTACTCTAGGGCCAATAATTCTGTGCTTTGTTCCCATTGAAGTGGTTTGTCTCTAAGTTTCCAAATAACTTAAGCAATGATATCAACCAGTACCCTCAGTACAGTATAATATTGTTTCTGAGGGGAAGGATTATCTATACTTGTAAGAGGCTGATGGAGGCTGGGAAAAGAAAATTATTCTGGTATAACTTTTCTTTCTTCCATGGGAAGTACTTTTTTTTCCCCCCTCCTTAAAGAGGATCACTTAACTGAGAAACTCTTGTGTGTTATGATCTTTGATACAGAAAGTTAGTTTGTAGATAGAGCAACAAAGACGTGGGACAAGTTTCACATTTATATTAGATTACTTTTCTGTAAAATATTTTGTTGTTCATGAATAGCAAATTTATGCTCCATGCATATTTTATCAGATAGCACAAAGAAACTAAGAGAATGTTACCAAATTCGAAACCAAATGTCATCGTCCATGCTGCAAAATTTTCTTTACAGTGCTCGTGAAGATAAAATTCACTGCAAAAGCACAGTCAGGAAAAAGAACAGCAACTTTCAAGTTGAAAGAGAAGTCTGTGTAGGTCATTAACAAATAGAAGAAAAACAACAAGCATATTTGTCTATTAAGCATTTATTATGATTTATTTGATGCAATTTGATACTTGTGTTGCTTGGACTCGAGTTAGAAAGAACGGAAATCTGGGAATTACATCAGTTTTAAGAGAAAAAAAAAAAGGTAGGATCACGCTGTCTGGCTAATCTTAAATACTGTTCCGTATATCTGTTAAAGATGTGGTTGATCTGAAATTTACAAAATCATGAATTTTGCTTTGTCTTAATTACTATTTTCCCTTTCTATTCTGGTAAAAACAGAAAGGTTTTCCCAGTATTGCATGTGTGTGTTAATAAGTAGATAGCTGCTAGCAAAATAGGGGGAGGTTTTAGATATTCTCATGAAGTTACAGTGCAGGTTGCTTTTATAAATTTTTGTATAAAAAATTCACCCACCTAATTATTAAGGGATTCACTCTTTTTGAAGTGAGAAGATTCTTTAAAGAAGTAGTAGAAAAAAGAAATAAGTTAATAGAAACAACGTTAAGAAGTGGCATTTAGCATAATGCCCATCTCTAGAGCATTTAACATTTCTAGTTATTGCTCATCAATTCTGTCTAGAAAAGAAATGAACTGCATGTGGAAATCTAAACAATTTGATTAATTATGAAATATTAACTGCTTAGCAGGCCAAGGGAAGGGCAATGTAGAGCTTCAAAGCTAAAATAACATATGCGAGCATCTTATCCATATTTCACCAAAAAGTATTTTCAGGTCATTTTAATGTCAGTTTAAATGAAAAAAACAATGCAACCCACACCCGAAATCTGCAAACACAAAAAATACTGATTAATAGTTATTGGTTAAAAAAAGAATTTCTCAGACCTTGAGCATGAAATTTTATCAGTTTTTAGGAAAGAATTTTTGGTAAAGTTTGACACCTCAACTCTCAGGCTCCACATTCACAAGCTTCTTTAGTGTTCCATCTTATCTTCACCTGGAGTCATTGTACCCCCCCTACATTTCCCACCTTGTTGCTGCATATATCATAGCACCTCTGTGGCTCTGCCAGTGCATTCCCTTCTCTGCATAATTGCTTTCCATTGGTAAGAATGCTACTCCTGTGCAGCAAGAACCTACAACCTCTTCTTTGAAATACTTGTAAGCTCACCTATTTCACAACCTCCACCAAAATGCATGACCTTATTGCAAAAACTGAAGTAGCGTTTGCTTCAACGTTTGGCAATTCTTTGTGCTGTTAATTCTGAAGTGGCCAGTTTGAAAGCTTTGTGATTCACAAAGAATAAAGTTAAATTGCACAAGGGAACTGAAGAACCAGCCAAACAAAACTTTTCTGTTTCTCAGTTTCACCACGAACATTTGAAATTACTTGGGGTTTTATCAGTCTTGATTATATTCTGTGACCCAGGAATTACAATCAGTTCTTGAGCCTACTTGTCTGTGGTCTACAGCAGTGGTCTTCCAGGTTCTTAATCTCCAGGGCAATTTCTGTGTGTCTGCCACCATGCTGTTTATAAGACTTAGTCAGGAATCCATCAGTCCTGGCGATGCCATTTATATGTCTTCCAAACAGTGAAATGACAAAGTTTGGCCTATAGCAATGACGAAGGAGTTCTATGAAAATTAGTACCAAGGTGGATGCTCCTTAATAAATAAGCAAACCCCTCCTCTAACAGCTGATTTCTAGTTTGAGAAGCAATTTGAGAAGGAGCTGGTTTGTGAACTCTAGCATGAAAAAGGTGTTATATAAATCATACACTGTTGACTAAATAACTAAGGTTACAGCCTAAGGACTTTTTTTTTTTTTTTTTTTTTTTTTTTTTTTTTTTTTTTTTTTTTTTTTTTTTTTTTTTTTTTTTTTTTTTTTTTTTTGGTATGAGGAGAAGCAGTATCTGCTATTGTGCTAGTATTTCAGTCATATGTGATTCATATTGTGCTCGTATTTCAGTCATATGTGATCCATATTCTCTAAGTTTACCTGAAATAATATTTTTCAGACTACCATAGTCTTCTCTCCTTTTTCAGTATCAAAATGGAGACTAATATAATGCAATACTCAGTTCAGGAAGGAGCACAGTAATGCTACACTTGGAAATTGAATTTACAGTTGATACTTTTTTGTCCTGTTTCCTTCCTATTCACCCCCCACCCCCCCGCAATGGTCCCAAGTATAGTAAAATATTTATTGTTAGATATAAAATAAAAAAGTGTTTATGGCTTAAATATAAATTTATGTGAGCTAAAACATCAACAAGAGTTTAGAAAATCACACTCAAATACATTAAGGCTTACATAAAACCTGGAAAATATCTTTTCAAGATACTGTTGGAAGAACATTCTCAGAACTGTTTGATATTGTTATCTTGTTATCATTGTATTGTTGAATCCTGTTTGATAAAACTATCTGAGAGCTTTTTTTTTTTTTTTTTTTTAATGTTTGTTCTTCTCCTGCAGAGTAGCTTTGGTGGAGGAAGGACAGGAAATATTTTTTTTTTTTTTACTTCTCTTTTGTAAAAGTTTTCTGGAAATTCCTAAGATATATAATTTTAAAGCTCAAGTCCAATTGAACCATTGAGACTGCTCCATATGAATTTTGTGACTCGTGAAAGTAATGAGGAATGTAACATTAGTTTTAAATCTGAGACATTGCTTCTGCTTGTGATTCTACACTTATTGGGCTTTCTCTTGTAAATCATATTTGTAGAGATTTAAGAACTTGACTCAAAAAAATTTGCTTTGGGTGAAAAACTAACATTAAAGCTCTGGTGCTTGGAATGAAGTTATCCCAATTTTGAAACAGAAGACTTTGTGAGTATTAATTCTATATTAGCTCAGGATGGTATTTAGTGTTTCTGTAACTCAAAAATATATTTATGAACATTGATCTTTTTGTTGTTTGTTTTACCACTTGAAGGATTTCTTCCTGTTTCTCTCAGTATGTTGAATCATCATTGGTGGCAATAGAAGTCCCTGTCATAAATTAAAAGAATGACGGAATGTATTCTTAAGGAGTTGCCTAACTCTTAAAAGATTGGAATAACAGAGCTGTCTTTTCTTCCCTGGATATATGTTTAGTACTGCAAACAGATGTTTTCTAGAGAATCAAGGATAGAATATCTATACAGTGCTGTCTTTGCTGTTGCATTATTGCAATATGTTATTTACCAATGCTTTTAGTGTGCTGAGCAGTCATTACATGTTGGGGATGATCCATTTTTCAAACCAGTTTAAAAATGTCCCAGGTTGGGTTTGATCATATTTAGACGTCTTTGGAGACAAAGTTAGATCCTAACTGATGGTTCACTTAACAGCCCAGGGATCCAACTCTTTCCATTGTCCAAGTGAAACACTTTGGGTTTGCTCTCCAGGCTGAAGTGCAAACAGATGAGTAAGTCAAGAAAGAAAGAGAAATTTTTGAACTTGACCTATATCTTTCCATGTGTTACTGTCCCTCTTAAGTTTATTTGGCTCTGTTTGTTGACCAAAGAATGTAGTTTATCCTGATGACAGGAAATGTAAGGCATTCACCCAGTTATATGCTACAGGAATTATTCTGTGCTGGTAACATTACTGTCATATATTTTTATTCCATTTTATTTATTAAATTAAAAAATGTCCATGATTACTTTCTTAGTAAATCTTCAAGGAATCCTTTTAGTCTTCTTCTTTCTTTTCACAAAGAAATTAACCATGCATTGTCACTGGATGGTTATTCCCTCATGCTAGAATGAATACCAAATTCATAACAGATATTAAAAATATTTCACATATTGATTTTAAAGTAATAAACTTTATAGCAACATATCTGAAATTTAAAATTAATTATTTTGTATGATTTTACTTATTGATTTAGTTGCTGACCTTAAAATTAGCATTAGAAAGAGTTCTGTTAGGAAGGTAGTACTCTGCAGTAATCCAGAGGTCATTCAGGTTGGCTTTTTGCTGTTATTGAAGGGGTTTCTTTAAAGTTTTAACTTCACAGGCTAATCTTTTTATACATGACGCTGCCATCAAGTGGCTATTGAGCAGAACCTCTGTGTTATCCATCTTTAATTTAAAAGATGGTTAGCCTTGCTTTTAAAGAACAGCTTGGTTTAGAAGGAGGAAACATCCTATACTTGCTAACTGACAGAAAACAATAATAAGTTTGTTGTCTCTGGACCAGATTTGTAGAGGCAGGTGCTCAAGGATGCTTTGAAAGAATGGGATTTCTGTGACATCAGATTTTATTGACATTGCTTTTTACATCAGGTTCAACAAACATTAGGAACCTCTCTGGTCACCTTGTGAACTATTCTGAGTGTACTTTTGAACTTTCAGGTACCTTAATATGTGGGTAGATATTCTCTTTTAAGGTCTCATTTTAACCCATTCTACCAGAACTGCAAAATATAGATGTAGTCTGTAGTCTTGGGCAAGGACTTTATTGTGCTGGATCTAAAAGGCCAGAACTAACACGATTCCTTCAAGAAATTTTCCCTTTAATCAAGGAGCTGATGATTAAATAAACCAATATCTTTATTACAGTCTCTTTAAGTAGACAAAACCTGAAGATTTTCAGTTTTCAGGGCGGTAAAGGCAGCAACCCAGCACCAAATGACCATTTGCAGTTCATCACAACCCAAATATTGGCATTCACTGCTACTCTCACTTCACTTTCAGCAGTATGGGGCTGTTAACCAATTCTAGGCAAGTAGTGATAAACATCCCCATTCTCCTGAAGATCATTTGCCTCCTTTCACCCTCTAGAAATAATAATAGAAAATCATGTGCACATTTGCATTTGTATTTACTGTGTTCGAATTAAAGCTGCAAACAGCTCTGATTCACTAATAACTGATGAAAGTGTCTCATTATTGAGCTACAAAACCTTCAACAAATTAATGGAAATTGCAAATCACCTTGAAAATTGCAGGCTCTTTAGTCCTATATTGAGTGCAGAGAAAACTGCATAAATAGCCTTGTTGCTTAACTCTTTCTTCTGAAAAAAAACAGCTTTCTTATTACATTTTTTAAAAAACATGGCCTAGTAATTAAGGCATGGCTAAACAACATCTCTTTTTTTTTGCTGTGTTTTGTTTTCTGCTCATGAACATTTAACATATATTGCTATGTTTGGTTGTTTCTCTTTTATAAAACATTTAGAATCATGGGCTCTCTTTCTGACACTGAGCAAATATTTTGGGCAATTTTCTCTCATGCCCCAAATTAAAGTATGAGATTTGGCATGTTCTGGTTCTTTTCTGTAGATAATGAATTTTTAAATATATATACCCATGATGTTTTCCTCCAAAATTACAACTTAATTAGAAGAAAATATTTCATGAAAAGGAAAAAATCCACACCACATATTTGTTTGTTCACTCTTTTTTTGATTTTTAGTCTTTCTGCATAACTCTGAATCCAAAACTAGTGCATGTCACTTGCCATGAGGAAATAAGTATGGGAGCTGATCTCTAGCTGGTGTAAAATTTCATAGCCTCTTAGTCATAGAAATCTACTCCAAAAGAGTATCAGATGCATTTCTCTAAACGATTGAATTATTTCTGCAAGGAGCTCGATTCTCTTATATCCCACAGTTCCATGTTACAGCTGCATCCCTGAAATAAACCTGGTCGATTTAAAGGAACACATTTCAATTTAATAGAGATTCAAAATTTTAAAAATCAGCGGCTTGTAATTTTGCCCACTTTGGTTAATATTTGAGTCATCATTAGGCTTGTGATAAGTAATTTATCAACACTTTCTGCATTCAGTAGAGATTTTTTAAAAGGTTATAAGGCACAGCAGACAATCTTCTTATACATAGAGCTTCATATAGCATTTATGATAGTGTAGTATAACTACAAAGGATCAAAATGTGCACTTAATGACATTTTTCTGCTATATTTGAAGTCACTTTGCTTACAGCAATACTAAAAGCATTTCTGTGCTGAAACACCCTCTAGGTATTGCTAGGAGAAATTCCAAAATTTAACAAAACCTCTGAACCTCCAGTGACACAACTGCTGCTATTAGTTGGCAGGTGCCTTTTACTAGGAAACCTTTTCTGTGACTTTCCAAATTGATTCATTTCTAGGACTGAATAACCTGTGAGATGTCCATCATTAGTTCTGTCCAACAATGGAACTTGAAGTAGCAAAGAATTGAAGTTTCTGGTTTTCCTGCCTCATTGTTGCAGGCTTGATGAGTGAGGGAAAAAAAGGTCCCCTGTCATTTTCTCTTCCTCTTTTTATTCCTTCTAACCCACCACCTTCTCTTTTTCCTTTTGTACTTTTTTGGCATTATTATTAATGTATCCACAATTCTTGGTCATCATTTTCGTCCTATTCCACCACCCCAATTTTGGTCCTTTTACCCATAAGCACTATGTTTGGTAGCATCTTGCTAGCCTTTTTGATGAAAGATGAAGTATTACTCCATTTTAGCTTCTTCATGTCCAAACCAGGGACTCAATTACACCCAGGCAAAAGCTGTGAAAACATTAATATTCTTTTGTTTGGAGCCCAGAAAACAGTTTTGCTTTCTTCTGTGTCTCTGTCCCCTCTGATGAGTATGTTCTCTCCACTCCTTAGTCACTTGAGCAGCAGATACTTCATGGTTTTAAAGCACCATTTAGCTGAAGAAAATGAGACAGCTTAATAGCCAGCTCTTTGCATGCACTTGTCACAGTTTTGAAGTAGTTTTTGTTAAATTTGCTAAGCGTATGTCGAAACTACATGTACCTGGAGGTACCATCATTTTCAGAATGAAGTTGTGTGCAGGTGAATTCAAACTGAGCTGTCTGCTATCTGTCTTCTCTTCTTACCTTGTTTTTTTAGAGAACACAACGTTTGAGAAGGTTTTTCATGTATGGAAGTTTGTGAAACCCGTTCCTCAAATATTTGCTCCTTAAATATTGTGTTGTTGGAGGGATTATTACATATCGAGATTCTACATTATGAATGTACACAGAGTAATAAACAAAACCTATATGTTTGATTGTTCATGATACGTGATTACTCATGAGACTCAAGTAATAAGCATGTGTTCCCCATCAGGACCTGCTTACAGCTCTCTAATACTAATGGAAACTATATGTACTGAGCAGATGTGACAGACCATACTCACAACTTGAGAAAGGCTTTGCAAGACCTTCTTCATAAGTGAATTCCTGTTTTCTGGGTTTCATGTTGGAATGGTAATTTAACTTCATATAGTGTAAATTTAAACCAACTTGTGATGATGTGACTAACTGCAAATTACTTTTCATAGCTGCTACTTTTTCAGCTGGGATGCAGAAGTTTCCTTAGATTAAACTTGAAACTTCTCCAGTGACAGTAAAGTTCTGTCTAAAATAACTAATAAAATGCAGATGGGAGTGGAATAAAAGCTGGGTTTAGGCATAAGGAGGCATTGTATCAGAAAGGTAGAGGTTAGTATTTGAATTAATAAGCAAAAGTTATTGACTACAAAGTGCCTAATTTAATCTATGCAAGTTATTGTATTTCATGTTGGAAGTTTCATTCGACAGTTAGTGGCAAGTCATGAAAATTTAGAACACCAAAATAGTACGACAAAACTTATTAAGTACATTTTCCAACATCATATTTTATTGCTGTTGTTTTGATGAATGATCAAATACATTGCTTTCCTCTACTTTGTGTTCTTGTAAAATCCACTCTGTTGTACCACAGACCCCTAACCAAAACCATGCCATGCTATGATTTTTTTTACCTAACACAGTCAAGAGACTGTAGTTGATGGTCTTTTCCCTTGGGCCTTCATGGATGTGAAAAACAGCAGGTAATAACTAAGCTTCATTGTCTGCTGCGTATTTGTTTAGGTAGTTTGATTGGCAGAGAATAAAGGATTCTAGAGGTGTTCCTTTTGTGTCTTGTATTGGCTTTGGAAGGAGAAAACTCTAGCCAAGCAGTTTTGCATGAAGAATACAATAGTAGTATTGTACGTGTTATTTCAGTTGCATGTTATGTTTTATCTACAGGCAATTTTTAGATGAATTTATAATATGCAAATAAAGGCTTTAATTCCCAAACCCCCTGCTGTAATATTTTGGAAACACAGCTATTTTGGTGTAGGATGCACATGAAGACTAGCTATTTTGTTGTGGGATGTCTGAGAAATTTCTCTCCCGTTGCCAGGTTTAATTTTGGTTGTGTCTGAGTGTGCAGCAGTGGAAATGCATGCTGAGCAGGATTTCAAAATCATCAATGTATGCAAATCCTAATGCCTCTTTTTTCTTCTCCAGAAGTTTGAATAGAACCCAAGACACAGTTTTTTCTTAACTCCTGGTGTAGCTGGTAGGCTCTTCTGCTCAATATTAATAGTCAATACCATCATGATTCCTAAATGAGATGATTTATTTTAATTTATTTTAATTTTGATTACTTACAGAAGAAAAGTAATAAACAGGCTCTCCCCCAGACAAGAGCAATGCATGTGCTATGTCAGCTGTACTTAAACAGGTGAGACTGAAAAACCAGGAAAGGGGTAACTTCTCTCCATTTTGGTTGTGTAGGGTCCTTGTTCTCTAAAAGAAATTTTTGTCCGAAAAGTTTGTATTAAAATGTGAAAATATTTAAAGAGTCAACACAGCTTTGACTTAAAGGCATAGGCATTGGCAGAGTGATTGGTTATTTAAGCTTTGCAGTGAAGCAGGTAGTTTAAAACTCTAGACATTAGTGCTTAGGACTATCTTTATGAAGCATGAAGTGAAAAACCGAATCTGATGCCCTGTCTCTCCAGTTTACACAAAAATGGTTCTTTAACCAACCACAAATTTATTCTGGATATTCAATTGATCCTTGTTTAATATTTATTTCTGAACATTGCAGGCAATAAAAAATTGAGAAAAATTGCAGGCTCAGAAATTGAATTTAGTTTACATTGTTTTACGATTGTATGCTTTTTTTGATTGTTGCAAAGGTGGATCTCAAGCTGTTTAGCAATAATTAATATTGTTTATATTAATACATTATTACTTACTTAGAAATTATTAGGAATATTTTCTGCCACGATTTTGGAGAAAGTAAGATGCAGACAACCAAAGGCCTGGCTTTGCACATCTTTTCACGTGCCTTACATCAGCTGAAATCTGTCACAGAGGAGGTTAGGCTGTATACCCAGGGATACCTCTTGAGTTAGGAGCAGGGTCAGAAATAAACACCAAGAATCCAGATCTCTTCACCTTGAACTGCTGTATCACACTCCTTCCTAGAATTGCTAGCATCTCAGTACCATGCAACACTGTAAATAGGGTTTGTTTGCTGTCCATCTCATTTTTTGTGTTGGCTTAATGTTTGGAGGGGTGAATGACAAAAACCTACTTCATTTTTTTCTTTTTTCTTGTGTTTCTTTTTTTTTTTTTTTTCCTTTGTCCTATTTAGTCTCTTGGTAGAGAAAATAACAGAAAGTAAATTCATAGAAGACCTTTACCCACAGAGGAAAAACTGGGAAATGTCTCGCTTTTTTCAGAAGTCAAAACTTCAAAAGAAATTATGGTGGTGGGAGAAGAGAGCTAACCTTGTGTAGGAGCTCAGGGATCTTACGTACCGAGGCTGAACTTGACTGACAAAATAGCAGGGTGATGTTTGAGGCAAGAACCGTCTGTTTGTTTGGTGACACAACAGGATCCTCTTCCTCCATCCTTGGATTCTCAGCACTACTCAATATAATAACATGATAATTGGTCCCAAAGATGGAATGAGTAAGATTGGATGGTGGTCTTTGGGGGCCCAGTTGTGTTATATCTAATCTAATTACGTTTGATACTGACTTTTTAATACATATGGTAGCTATTTCCTGGGCTTGGCAGTGAGGCTTATGTGCAAGCTTGACGTGTGCTTGGTCTCTGTTCTAAAAGTACACCAATTTTTTCTTAGGAGAAACCCCAGCTATATCTGTCTCATGTCATGCTGTATTCTAATTCAAAACTAAAACTGATTTGTTCCAGAAGATGTCTTGAAGCATAAATATGTTGTGGCTTGTGGACATGTGGGAGGTGTGATGGAAAGAGCAAATGTCTATAGATTGTACTTCAAAAAACCACTGCAACTTGCTACAGAAAAGACATAGTAAGTTATTGCTGCCTTGAAGCAACAATCCACAGCAGGCATTCAACCCTTTGCATGGGACAATATAAACATTTTAGTGGATTTATGAACATAAGGGAGCATCTGGAGATGATGAGATTGTGTAAGACTAATTTTAGAGCCTGAATTATACTAACTCCATAGCTGCAAAAGTCACTGCCATGTTTTATGCTCTTGTTTAAAAGATGTCTATGGACTATGGCAATACCAGATTCCCTAATCAAATGGAACAGAAAAATCTAGTGCACTACTGTTGGTAGTGGTGTGGTGGGCATTGGCTTACTAAGAGGATTGCGAAAATCCTTCGTCAAAGATAGTTATGCAGTCAAATTTCTGAGGCAAGTTTCTTCTCAGCTGTTAGCATCTGTGTTCCATTTTGCCGTGAATAGGTGACTGTCTCTTGAAATTATTTATGTTTCTCACTTTTTAATAGAAAGTATAGCATTTATTCCTGGTTGTGGGAAGAGTGTTGTTTTGTTGGTTTTTTTATTGGTTTTTTTTTCCTTTTTTTTCCTCTTGTATATTGCCATTGTCTTTGAGCTTAAAATAAGCATATTATAAAGTGGAGTGTGATATACTAATGGACGGGTAGGGAAATAAAGTCATTTAAAGTCAGTTTTGGTTTGGGAATTTTAACTTGCTCCCCTGAAGTATCTGCAATACTGGAACGTAAGTTCTTTCTTGTGTTTAATTTACTTTTTTTTTTTCCTTTTTCCCCTGGTGATTCTTATCAGTGAAAGGCTTCCAGCCTGGCAGCAACAGTTATTGAAAGTTCAGATAGTAGAAGGCTCAGTACGTGAACAAAAGCACAGAATTTTAGGAGCTCAGAGTCTCCAAAGCCATTGACTTAAATATCATAGTTTTGGCTGTTGTCTCTTCCAGAAGTGGCTGATGCGTGAGTGGAAGCCCAAAGTTACAAATCACCTCCCAGTGTTAGGGGCACATTGCTCTGCATGCATCGTCTTCTGAGACCCTCTAGCAACACACTTAGGGCTTGGGGACAAAAAGGATAAAATCCTGATTCATTTTAAATCAATTAGAGTTTTAAAATTGATTTGAAGTGAGGAATTATTTGATCATGAAGTGCTGGGCCAAAGTTATGGTTCTAAACATAGACGCAGTGAGGGAGAGGTCACTCTGAGTACTCGAAACCAAGAAGCAAAACAAACAAATAAAAAAAGGCTTTGGATGATATGTTTATTATGTTTTCTACGAGCTCCCCAGCAAAGCAAGGTAGTTCATGACCAGTGGAGCCTACTTTCCTATAAATTCATCTCTAAGGTTAATTGAACTTTGATATTGAAAACTGTAGGTGGGTCTGATGAAAGTTTTGTCCATGAAGTAATGAAGCAGTTAGGTCTTTTTCTTCTATGGATTTTCCATATTTGCACATGGGAATGCCAAAAAAACCCCAAAACTTCACTTCTCTATTCGTTTACCTGTATTTGCTCTGGGATCTCAATGCTACTGAGTTTCTAAAAATATACCTGGAAGCTCCAATCTTAAATTTGACCAATGTTGGCCAAAAAATTTGAAGAGGTTTTAATTAGCATAGATATACACAGTGTAATCTCATACACACTCAGCTCCCTAACCTCAAAATCAAGGGGAAAACGATGAATGTGTTATTTCTAACTGAGGACCCTTTTAAGAGCAACCAGAGATTTTATGCAGCAGGAATTGCAAATATGCTTAGCTGTACTAATGCTTCATTTAGTAGATAATAAGAATTCTAAACAGTTTTCTAGAAGGAAAGAGATTTGTATTTGTCAGCAAAGCTCTACAAGTTACTGATTCCAGTGTTACCCTGTGTTTCTTAATGAATTGACCAAAGCTGACAAAAGATTGTTTAAAAGTGAAAGAAATGCCAGATGCCATCTCCCTCTCTATGCAGCCACCCTGGAGCAATTATAACAAGAGGACCCATCCTTAAGAACTGTAACAGGAGGGAGAAGGAGGTTGCCTGAATTTTCTGCTGGTTATACTGGAACTGAATGAAAAGCCTTTAAGTGCATTGTCTTGTCTTTTTTTACAACAGTGTTTAAAGTGTCTATCCACCATACTTTATCTGTATCCTGATCTTGTCCTATCTTGGATTAGTTCTTTGCTGGCTTCACTGAGAACATCCTTCCCTTCCTGTCATCCTCAAATTTTGTTACTAAATTCTTTGCCTGTTGATTTGGCCATATTACCTTCTTTTCTGCCTCAAGGAGCTGGCAAAGCTTCACTCCAGCCTGTGTTTTATTTCTTATCTTGTACTTCTGTTCTTTTCCAGCCATGCTAAGTTCAGTGTTGTTAATGTCTTTCTAGACCTAATGCTGCAGTATTGCCTTTCTTGTCTGTTGCAACACAAGCTGTGAATTCACAGGACACACTCTCCTTTCTGTGGAGCCACATTTTCTTTAAGGACCCTGCAAATTCATCTTGTGGTAAATGTTTGTCTGTAGAGAAATAGGAGAGGGACTTTAAATACTGTTGGCTTTGCCCCACCAATCTGCTCTTCTAAAATTTCAGATTTCTCAGGTGTAGGTAACTGCCTTTCTTGTAGCTTTCTAACTTCGTGTAAAAGTAACTGCACATTCTTTCTTGGCGTTTCAGACATAATGCAGGTCTGCTCTTCCATTTCAATTCTCGTGTTAGATAGGAACATTGACATTTGTTGTGCTAACCATTACTCATTTCATTTGTAATCCTTATCCATTTTATGGCGGATTATTTAAGATATTTTCCAGGATCTTTTCTTAAACTGCTAATGTACTTGAGAACCAGTGAGGGGGGCAGGTATTTAGTGAGATTTTTGTGCAATATGAATAACTTCCACTGGTTTTTGGTAGCGGGCTGTTGAACCACTCATGAAAACATGCACAACAGCCTAAGACAGAGCAATAGGCTCAACTTTTATTGTATAGGTTTTTTTGTTTTGCTTCAGTTCATTTTTTTCACATTTCTGGTTTTTCTTCCCCGTAATCTTTGTTGAGTATCCATACTGAATTTGAGATACCCAGCAGTGCTTACTGAAAGCATTCATATGTCAGAAGCCAAACCTTGCACGTGCTTTTATATTAAATAAAAAGGGTTGGTTTCTTTCTCTGTACCTTTTGATTTTAGGTGGGAGTATTCTGATTTTTTTTTACTGATCAAGGAAGTTGTCATGACATGCAGTTTTTGGTACTAGCCAGCAACCCTCTGTGAGAGAAAACAAAGTTTTGGCTTAAGGCCTGTGTCTGAGTTCAGGTGTAAATGCTGCAAAACCATGTTGGACTGTGCATCATGCCCAGTGCTTCAGAGGCCTCCATTGGATTTGGCCATGTGTATGTGCTTTGTTTCTCTTGCTGCAACTCTTCTTTGACTTTTTTTGAATTAGGAAAGACGTGCCAACCTCCATGCCATATGCCTATAACTACTAATGGTTCTATATTTCTTTGGTCTCTTATGCTTTCATATGTAAATCGGCTATCAAATTCCACCCTCAGTTTTAACCTGTAATAACTTCATTGCTTACAGTGCAATTTGCACTGATGTAATTTAGATCAGAATCTGGGTGCATAGGTAAATGTGAACAATGTATGCACGCATGTAATGCTTGCTTTCTTACATATATATATATGTATTTATACACACACTTTCATTTTACAGTTAAAAATACGTGAGAGGGAGAATCTGTTTATTATTTGTATCCTGAACAGTTTTAGAGCAACTAGCAAGAGGAAAATAAATAATTTGAAAGAGTAGACAGATTTTGGAGTCATGCATGCATGTGCACACCTTTACAATGTATTCTGGTTCTTGTCAGTCCCAAGCAGGAACTTTTCTTTTTCCTCTGACTTGCGAGCCTCAAATCTCATTTTAAGTTGACTTTGGGGAAAATGGAGGCAGAGATATTAAAAAAAAAAAAAAAAAAGAGGAAGAAAGAACCCCCCAAAACAACAGCCACCCCAGCCCCCTCTTCTATACCAGCAGTCCAAACGTGGAACATATTTTAGCAGAAGTGCCCCAGCTCTATCATATGTGCTGTGCAGAGTCATCATGGCCATGGTGCATAGCTGAGAGCCGGAAAGCAAACAGCTGCTGTAGCCTGATTTGAGTTAAAATAGTGTCAGTGTTTAGTCTGGCGCAGTGCTTCAGGAGAGATTGGCAGCTGGGTCAAACAAAGTCATTCCATTGGCTCCCTTCCCAGTAAGCTTCTGCTAGTATTTAGGTACTAGTGCAGCCTAGGCCCCTTTTCTCAGGGATAGCCTAACATCTGACCGCACCCTCTTTGCTTTTTAAAAAATGCCTTTTCACTCTTTAAGATAAATCCTCTATTATACAATCTGCCACTAATTGTGTGTTAAGACTGTTTTTCTCTCGAAAGCTGACGCATCCTGCTCTCAACGTGGTGTAGAAAGCAGGCTGTTACAGTGCTGGATTAATAAAAGGGGCCTTTATGGTTTGTGAAAGAATATCTCTGTGCTTAGGCAGGAAACTTTTTGATCCACAGAAAAGCCAGACGACATCTAGGTAAGGCCGTGTATCCAATCTGCTTTTATGGGAGAGTGGGGCAGCGAGCGCTGTTAATTGCGATTGCTTCGTGTTTGCATGCCCGTTTTGATAAGCTTTTTAGAAAGTTTAGGAAATAGCTGCTCCTGCGTCTCGAGCCCTTTCTCTCCTCCCTCCTCCTCACTCCTCCTATGCCTTTACTGCCTGCAAAAGCTTGTAATGCTCTGCTTAGTTTTTGCTGAAATACGCGCGGGTGCCTCGCTTCTCTTTGGAGAGGGGTATCTTGCAGAGGCGTGCAGCAAAAAGTTCTGCTGTCGGACCCAAATGCTGTTAAAAGTGGAGTGGCTGGGGAGAATTTACAGGGAAAGCTTTCCACTGTTACAGACTGCCTGTGCAATCATTTAAAAGTAGTTGAAAACTGCTTTGAACTAACAAGGGTTTAATTACGGAAAAGTTTAACGTGGCGATGGAAGGAATATTAAGTAAGTTGTCTTTGTCTCATACTTTTTAATTTTAGTTGTTGCTTTAGCCTGTTGGGTCACATTTTTTGTCAGTGCTGAAGGCTGCCATGAATTGGTAATGAGGGCCCCTTTTGCACATGATTTTGGCACTTGGCCAAAATCAACTTCCCAAGGCAAGCTTTCTCTAAAAGAACCTGAAGCATTTTTTTGTGATTAGGAATCATGTCTGAAAGCTGCCACAACCAGTTGTGTAGGCATGTCAAAATGACTTTATACAGTATATCTGAAGCATTCGGGGGGGAGGGTCTGTTTTTTCCTCGTGTACCAAATTGTTGCTATTATCATTCTAAATTTCCGCAGCTTACGCACCTCCAAAAACCAGGCTACAGAGAGCTAAGGCATAATGAGGATCGTTTTTACCTTTGTATTTTTCAACATACCAAAGCAGCACTAATTGTCACATTTAAGCAGGATACAGTATTAGGGGTTGCTTAAAACACTTGTGGATGTAAAGCAGATGAATCTTTAAACTTTTAATCTCAGTAAATTATGCTCAGTGAACAGTAAGTAATGATATTTTCGAGAAGTTTCTTTGTTTGAATTGTATGAGTGGAGCTTTTTGATATCTGTTTTAAAAATACATGCCTGATCAATTGGGGGGGGGAGGGGAATTTACAAGGAAAATCTTGGATGTGCCTTTGGATTTATCCCAATTCCTTGAAATCTGGGTATGGGTCTGATCTGCGAGACAAGGGAGCAGGAACTGGGTAGTCCTTTGTTGTTAAAAAGGGGGAAAGGGAGTTCGTCTAAACATTAACAAGGAGCTGCAAAAGTTCACGTTTCAAGTGTGCTCGGAGTTTTGAAATTTGTAGAGAAAATCATCAGTGAAATAAATGGGTGATTATTCCTCGCTGATATTATATAAACAAATCTGGCACTGTAAGTGAATACATTATTATTGTACACTTGAACGTTTTGTGAATTTAATCTGCATTTAGCAAAGCAACCCAGCAATTGGAAATTAGGGACCTCCTATTACATGCTGTGTATACTCTACCCCAGTGTCGTTTCCACGTGCGTTCAATGTAAAGACAAAGTGCACTGGGCAGCAATTTCGTTATGTATTTTTATTTTGCATTTCTGCACTTGTGGCTGTAGCCGAAGGAGCTGCTCCTTCCTTCCATTATGTGTTGTTTGTTTATAAGCAACACCGCACTTCGGCAGCAATATCGATATGGAACAGCCTTTTCGCACCTTCCCCTGCCCCCTGCCCTCCCCACCCCCCGCCCCAGCCCTGATCCCTTTTGCAGTAGTTCCTGCTGTTAAAATGGGCTTTACAGGTATTGTCTTTCTTCTGTTAAACCATACATTTTCTATAAGGTGTTTGTTTGTGTGTGTGTGTGTGTGTGTGTGTGTTGCCTTTATTACATAATGCAAGACACTGCTAGATTGGGAAAACAAATCGAGCTTTATAGACTCTTCAGTATCTGTACTTTCATGTAACTTGTCTGGGAGAGTTTGTTCATTGTTACGTTGCAGGAGACTGAATTACAGTACTTGAAATTCTCCTATGAGTTTGACTATAACAAGTATTTACAATGAAAGAAAGCAGACAAGATTAACGTGTTGGAAAAAATAGTTGGAGAGCATTAGTAAAATAAAACTCACAGAGTTTAATTGCATTTTTCTGGGGTTTTTGAGAAGTTTTTTACAGCAGGGGGGAAAATACATCAGAGTTGAATCCTATTTTAATGTAAAGCATTGCCAGAAAATGACCATACTGAATGCAAAAGTAAATGTGATAGAGTTTTTGCAAATTGTTATAGAATTTATTTGCTGGTGCGTGGAAGTAATTTCTTCTGAGTTACTGAATTAAGTACAGTTAATTTAAAATACGTGCATACCCACCTTGTTACTGCAAAGCTAACTTTCAGATGTTTTACTGTGATATTCCTAGGTTTGCCTGCAAGGTTTTCCTGTAAAATAATGAACACATGCAAGTGTACTTCTTCTAGAGCTTTTCGTTTCTGTTTTGGTTTTGTACATTTCTGTAGTTGTGTTATAAATCATAGCAAGTTATGCTCCAAAAACTTTGTGAGCAGTTTTAAATCCAGAGTCAAATTTTATCTCATAGCATGTCAGAAGTGTAAAATCTAATCTGCAAAGTAACAGTTTTGCATAAAAACTTAAAATATTATAAATTTGGCTTTTGAATGCAGACACCAAATTAACATTTTCCTTTATCAAAGCTATTGTCTGTATAAACATACAGAGAGTTGTGTTTCCATGAGATAAATCAACATTCTGTATTCAGAAGTTTAAAATTTAAAATATATAGATACTGTATTCTTTTTCTAAATCCCAAACGAGTAGATTAATGTCTCTTCTTTATAGTTAGATTGATAAATAACTGTAAAACTTTCCCTGAGACTAAAGGAAATAAAAGGTGAAGAATATTAACTATTCTCCTTTGTGCCATTTTAATTTTTAACAGCCCTCAGGAATAACGTGTCTCTAATCTTCCTACTTGAAGGGCTTTATGTTTTCTATTTGTTTGCAAACATATCATGAAAGAGTGCAATTATAAAGCTTAACTTTGTTGTAATTTTGTACCTTAGATTTTGCTCCATGGAACTGTTGAACTCTCAGTTACCCATTTCAGTGCAGTAAACCAATTTATTCTCCATTCAAAATACAAATTCTTGCTTTTTAGTTGGCATTTTTACTGACTATTAGACATTATTATTTCATATTTTATTAGTGCAGTGTAAGTGGTACATATTGTTATGTATTTGAATAAAAGTTACAAATGTATTTACAGAATTCTTTCACTTATGTGAAAATTCAAAAAGAACCTTAAACATTATAGAACACTTTCAATTTATCAAGAAAACATTGGTCTTGTAAAAATAGCTTTATTCCTTGGTAGATTCTGCTGCTTGTTTTAAAACTTTAGAAATGAAACAGGGTTGTTTTGTTTTGTCTTGTGGATTTGCTGGGGTGTTTTTAGCAAGGTTTTCATTCATATAAACTAAGCACTTTGTTCTATATGTTCTAAATTCCATCAATGAGATAAATAAATTGCTGCATTGGATGAAACATAATTATTGAATTTTGGCAGAACTTCAGTGAACTCTGCCATGAAAGATTAATGTGCACAGCGCGCTCTTAGATTCTAAAGTAACAGAGTAAGATAAGGGGAGTGCATAACAGGCTCCAACCTTTGTGGTTTGGAGAAAATAGAAAACCATGGGCAAATGTTAACTTTTGGTATAAACTGCTAATGATAATGTTTTGTCATCTGGTTGATAAGAACTACAGGAGGAGACAAGAAAATCCAATTTAACACAAATTCTCTCCACTTCTTTCTTGCTCTGCTTCCCATTTTTCAGTGTTAGAATAGCCACAGTTGCTGTGTATTCTTACGAGAAGGAGAACATAGCAGACAGGCTACTAGCAGTATGCAGCCATGCAATATGCTAATGGAATCCCTCCATATCAGCGCGTCGTATGTGGGTTTTCACTACAGTTACGATTTTGGTTGGTGATTATGCTGCGTTGATCTCGGAATACAAGTAAAATTGTACTGGCTCGATGAAAAGCTACATGTAGTCATAGTAGTGTTTGTTATTACTCCCCTCTCTCTTCTTTCCCTACCAAACCCTGATTGCTCGAAACATTTGCTTCAATTGACAAATTGCGGTTATAATCACAAAATCTCATTCCTCCTGGCTTTTAAATAATTGCTGTGCCCCAAATAATGTTTTTAATTGAGAACAAAGATGCATTGTCCTGCCAGTCAAGCTCCCTTGGCAGAACCAATAGGATTGCAAAGACTTTTTAGTATTTTCAGTCAGTTCGCTATAGGAGGGAACGGAGACGACATTAACCCTGCTCTGGGGAGAGCGGCTGCCGCGTTGGCAGTGGTGCCCTGCTCCAGGGAGCAATCCCTCTGCCTGCTCGGCCTGCCCAGCACCCTGCACCTCAGCCCATGTGCTTTCCCTTCCACAGATATGTGCAGCCCCAAGCACCAGCCCTGAGCCCAGAGCTGGTTTCCAGTGGGCTCGGGGACGGCGGCACGATGGGCAGGCTCTGGCGTGGCTGCAGGAGTGCGGTCTGCCTGACGGGATGGTCATGGGGGCACGGCTCAGTGCACCCAAAATGCCTGGAATCAGAGGGAGTCAGGCAAGGAGGATGCACCCATGGTGGGGTTTTTTCCTCTATTTGTTCTCTCCTTACTTCCAGACTGTTAACCTGCTGCTAAGGCCGAGTGTGTTCCAGCTCAGTGTTTTAAAATGGCAGGTATCCAGAATCTTGGATATATTTCATGACTTCAAAGGCATTTCTGCTCTCCTTCCCAGTCACATCCTTAAGCTCATGATGACAGCGTTAGGAGTGGGATAGTTAAAGAGTGATAAGGGCAAGGAACTGATCTAGTGCCCATTGTAGTCAGCAGAGACAATCTCCCCGACTAACATCTCTTTGGATCCCACATCCTGTGGCCTGGCTGCTCCAGGATACCAAAAGCTGCCTCTTCCCTTCAGATCTCAATGACACCAGTGTGACTGGGATTGCCATCTTCTCAAGCAACTTTTTTGTCTTCATTGGAACTCCTCAAAGAAGAAGGTTTACTGAGTAAAAGGCTCGAATGTGCCTTTCCTATATTCTAAACAAAAAGATGACTGAGGGCTTATTTTGTCCATTTGCAGTCCTTTCTCTTGTCCTTCTCCCCTTCTAGAAATGACTCTTATGGCTGATCCTGATGATCAATTCATGTCACCATTTCAAGCAGAGGTTCAGTGTGGGCAACTACCTGACTTCTGTTGTATCCCTGTTAAAATGCTGCATTAGACATGTGTCCAAGATGAAATGAATATACATTCTAGACATTAGACACAATTTTCTTTCAGTAAGGTTGATTTCATCTTCAAACAAAAAAAGGATATTTTTGTCTTTTGTAGAGTACCGTAGAGTGCTTCACTCTTTGTTTGACCCATAGGTGTATTTGGTTGGAAAACCTTTAACAAGTTATGTTCATAGTGTGTCTGTATTTTGAAGAAGACAGTGATAATTTTAAATTTTTAAGTAACTGACAGAAATGAATGTTTTTATTAGCAGTGAAAAATGTTAACCACAGATAACAAAAGAATAGAAGTAGGAATATTATGCCTTTTTTGCGTGGATAATAAATATATTTGCAGTGTGAAATCAGGTTGTGTTTTTACAGCAGGGGGCTTATGACCTGTTAAAATACCCAATCTTAAAATATTATGAGCATTTTTGGAAAGTATGACCCAGTGAACGTCCCCTACATAATTTTAATGCATAATAGATGGGTGAGTGTTTAAATGCCTACCAGGTTTCCTGTGTGAGGCTCTGAGGTAACCAAAAAAAAAAGGTGCATCGAAGCAAAGCTTGCTGTTCCCTCTCTGCTGACCTAGAGAGTCCTGCCTGCTGCAAAGGCAGCTCTCTGGAGTGGTGTGAGACAGGGGCACCGGGACACTTCTGTGCCTTGGTGCAGCTGCGCATAACAGAGCGGGGAGATTGATTGGAGGGCAGGAGAGGAGCCGAGGTACTTGTGACTGTACAGATCAGTTGTTGTTCTGCCTGGCAGAGAGGGAGCATGTGAGTAGTTGAGCACAGCGGCTGTTTTGGGATCCTGGGCTGAGGTCTGCTTTGAGGCTTCCTCAGAGTGGGACGAGTTCCTTTCCGCTGCAATCCCAGAGCCCTTGGCAGAACACTGGGAGAGGCCTCAGTCCTGGGAAGGATCCGCTGTGGCTTCATGAGTTAGCACATAAGTCCTGGGTTATAAACAGAAAGTAGGAGACAGGTGAATGGGGGTTCTTAGATACATAACAATGTGGAGGCCTTTCTTTCAAGCACAGTAACGGACAAGCAGATTAAATTATACTAAAGTGATTATTTGGGGGTTTTAAAGTTCTCTGCACATTATGCAGGTCAGCATAGCAAATTATCTTAAAACACAGTCTACAAAATTTTGGACTATACATCTTACAAATTTGTACGTCCTGGTGTCCCTGGGCATGCCATGTCTTCCAAAGGCTGAGAATTGCAAATGTTTGACCTTTCCCTTCCACTGCAACGTGCAATATTGTGCATGTCAACATTACAGCCTTCCAAAATATAGGAAGAAGAAAAGGGTTTCACAAACATCTGAAACTTTTTTTTTTTAATTGTCAGAAATGAGTAACGGTGATGTAAAAAATGTTTGGGTGGGGCAACGGGGAGTGGGGGAGGAAGGTTTAAGTTAGAAAACTCAACATAGTTGTGTAACTCACAATGTTTATAACCTATGAAAATATTGATGATGAAATAGTGGCAGATCACAGTTTAAATTTGTAATCTCAGAGCAGCATGGCTGAAGCAGCAAAGTATTTGGCTGAAATATTGCTGGGTTAATATTAGGACAGAAACAAATACTGGAAAGGAATTCCAAAATGCTTACAAGGTATCTCATTTGGGGGCATACATGAGTTTGCTAAATTCCAATTCCCAGACTGGTAATAATGATTGTTAATGTATATCTTTTATGACTTTCAGAGCAAGAGAAGCCAACTTTAGGAGAAGGCATATTGTGATACCCTCACTGGTGAGTACCCTAACTGCAATCAAGTTTATTACATTTTTGTAGAGTGGAGGCCTTTTCAAGACCACACTTGATGCAGCTTAGTCACACAACAGCCTCAGATGACGTTCTGGTACAATGGGGTAGTAATGTGATATAGTCTATAATGAAAATCAGTGTAAAACACAGGTGGTTGCTGGTATTTGTGTGGCCAGATGTAAAACCTTCACTGTGGGTACAAGCTACTGCTTTGCCACTTGAGGAAAGTATAATTAAAAGTGGTTTCCAGATGTACTGGCACGCATCTGCCCTTTCTTAAAAGTGAATTTGGCAAATGCACGCTGAGCTGTGTTGCGTTTGTCATTATAAAGCTGTTGATGGTTTTTCAGGTGATAAAAAAGGTTGAAAGCATCAACACCCCCACTATAAAACTGAGGTGTCTGTAGACAACAGACAGTAGCGTTTTATGTTCACATTGTGTTCTTGGGATTTAGGTGAGTAGTTCATAGCTGAACTGTAGCAAATACGTAAAATCTATCTGGACAAAAATTAGCAGTCATTTCATGAAAACATGAGACGTCATCCCTTGCTAGTGATTTCATTTTTTACTGGGAAGAAATAGCAAATTTGGGTGGTTTTGTTTGTTTGTTTTCAGTACAGTGAAATAAATTATAGTGTAATAAATTAGATTTCAGTTCCATTTTCAAGATGTTTAAATAGTTAGAAAACAAGAAAAATATAATGTGCTGAAAATTGGCCTTTAATTTGTCTCCACACAAAAAAAATAGAAGAAACTCTACTTATAGACTTACATGATGCATCCTTAGTTGAACTATCTGAAAGAAAGTAAATCAGGACAAAATTCAGAAAAGGTACTAGGTTTTAAAATATTTTTGAGAGGAGATTACAGATCTTTTTTTTTTAGCTAAATAAACAAAATATTTGTCCTAATATCCAGTTGACTTTGTTAAATGGAAATGTTGTCATTAAAATGAAATCCCAGTTTCAGAAGAAAGTTTTTGCAGTTCCAGAAGCTTTAGTTGCTGCTGCTGCTTGGACTACCATCTTCTTACTGGCTTTTCTTCTAGCACTGCACCTTTGATACTGCACCTGATACCTATGTCTTTGAGTTCATTTTGAAAAAAATGAAAGCTGGGACTTACTAGCCCAAGGGTCTCAGACTATTAACCAGGCTGCTAAATATTAAGAGAAGATGTTTTAGGATACTGTTAGGATACTGTGTGTAATAATGCCTGACCTTTGCATATGTTTCTTTTATTGACTTCAGCAGATGTGACTTGTAGGATTCTTTGTCAAGTGAGTCCAGTGCTTAGCATTTTATTTTAGGGAAATCCTAACACTGAGAAAATCAAAAGTTTTTGGGATGTCCAACATAGTTGGACTCTTTCGTGTAGAGGTGGGTTTTTTTCTATTTAAATATTTCTTTCTTGACTAAGCAGAATTGTTTTGAAGTGTGTAAATATTGGAATACTTTGCAGAAGATCGAGTTAGTCAGAAAAGCAGCGGCTGAGATGAAATAATTTTTAACATGTTGACCGTACCTAAATTTTTGGATTAGCTTCTCTGTCTGAAACACTGCACGTTGTTACAAAGGCATTGATGGATTCAGTGAGGGATTCAAAAGGCAGCCTTGGTAGGAAAGATGGCAAACCGTCCTGTGTGTTTCTTTTTTCTGGTCCTGGTGCTGGTAAACGAGGGTGTTCTGGATTGAACATTTACACGTCTCTGAGACAAAGGGTCCAGACCAGCACATTGCATCTGCTCTGTGCCTGGAGCATCTTGACGATACAAAGAAATGGATGATAATCAATAAGATATTACTAATTTCATAATGAAAATGCTGATTTCAGCAATGTTGGCTGCTAGTACAGCTGACTTTTTTTTTTTTTTTAAATTTCCCTGATATTGTAATGGCTGTGGTATATTATAAATATTCTATCTTGACATAAAGACTTAAAATTTGTGCTTCCAGTGAATGTTTTACAGGGATGCACATACCTTTAGTATTAATCACATTTAAATCGCTGTTTGCCCAGGATTTTAGCACCAATCTCTTATAAATGTGGGTATTTTTCTGGCAAAAATGTCATTTGACACCAAACTTAAAATTACTACAAAAATACAGGCATTCAGATGTGAAACTGTGCAAAATGAACACTACCTAAGCACTTAAAGTTTGATTCCAATTAAGACTTGTTAGTGGTCAGTCCTCTGAACTGGCTACTCACGTCAGAGACCAGCCCTGGCCAGACCCACAGCCTTACTCACAGTTTGTACAGAACCATTTTGTACAAAGGGTCGGTTTTAACAGAAGCTCAGACGGGTTAAACAAAATAATTAGCTTCCAGATACCTATTCTTCACCTTGAATTAAGAACTTCTGGCTATGGCTTCACAATTAGTTGCTGTAAGAATATAATTTATAACGTTAGAAATCATTGACTAAGGCCTTGGGAAGAGTAAGCTACTGCAAAAGGAGAAATCTTTAATATTAAGACTATTTTTTAAAATTTATATCCCGAAAGATGATACAATTTATTTTATAAATAAAGGTTGGGGTAAGGTGAATCAGATAAAGTGAAATATGTCAGTAGGTTTGAAATGTTTCATTTTGGTTTGTTTTTCTACATATCTGCATTAGTCTTTAGGGAATGAAACCCAAAAGGATAGTTTTGAACTTTAAACCAGAACTTTTTCACCTTGAAAATACCTAAATAGAATATCTGAGTAATTTTAAAATACTCTCTGCCTTCTTAAATGAAAAATGAATTGGCACATTTCCTTGCAAGTAACTTTGTTTTTAATGAGCTGGCCTTTTTTTTTTGAGGCAAATATGTCAAATATTTCCTACTAACTGTATCATGTGACAAGCATATATTTTGCACTCCTTTAATCATCGTGCTTGTGGTTTTGTACAAAGTGAAACATTAACAAATTATCAATTTAAACCATGAGTTTTCAGGTTCATTCTTTGAGAGAATGAAGTAGGCGATAGCAGAAATATATGGAAAATCTAATTTGAAGGTTTTGGCTGTGGATAAGCCTCATATACTCATGTAAATAAGGCCACTGAAACCACCAAAAGGTGTGTGCTTAGTGATTTACTCAAGGCCAGTATATGTTACAGTGTTATAAATACATTACATGAGATCCGCACACACGTCATTACACCACAAATAATCTTGAATACAGCCATGCGGAAATTGCTGCCCTGAGCTTTCATCTCCTCTGGGTTTTTCCCCAGCAGCTGGGAAACCTGTGCAGGACATGTCTGTAGCCAAAGCAGAGTGACTAGCAGCAAGACAGAGTCCTTGGGAAACCGAAGGTGGCCTCCAAGGAGTCTCCATATCCCACTGTCCAGCTGTGTGACTCTGGTTCACTTGCCTTCTCCCAGCATCAACCCTCCATTTAACTGCCTGAAATCCCTTGGTATTTTGCTGTTTCCTAATGTCATCCTGTTGAAATGTTTCAGTGATGTTTAAGAAAGGCTTAAAGACACAGCTCTTAATAGGGTTGTCATTCAAACTGATAATACCCTTGCTTTTTAAGATTCTTATAAAGGAATATCTGCTTTCAGCAAGAAATGTGAGCACTGAGCCTTCTATTCTTGTGCAGGGTCATCAGTTGTGGCACTAGCACTGAAGAAAAATATATCCTCTCCTCACCTGTCTTGCGTGGCCATTTCTATTGTTTGCTAATCAAGAGCTTCAGGGTTGAGATTCTAAATATTATCTTAATTTTTATGTGATGCAGCACGGTTAGAACTGGCTTCCAAGTTCAGATGATTAAAGGGACATTGTAGATCTCTGAGAAGAGAGCTTTACTTATTTAGGAACAGGACATGAGTTTCTCTGTTGGTAGTTCAGTTAAAATGTGTGTCTGTGCAGAGAGTGCAGTTGCTGTTGACAGACACTCCCTGCTTCGTTGTGGCTGTGTTGGTGGTCTGGAGCCTGATATCCCATTTTGGGCACTGTACACCAAGAAGGAGGTAGAGTGATGATAATCAGAGATCTTGAAGGCCTAATTTACAAGGAATGTTTGAATGGAGTAACTAGCCAGGTATCTTAGGAAGGACAAGAATAACTTGTGCTGCTTTTGTGGAAACATTGTGGACTAGAGGATCCCTTGTGTTCTGTTCAGTCTACCTTTCCATTCTCTCCATAATTCCCTACAT
Organism: Empidonax traillii; assembly: GCF_003031625.1. NCBI lineage: Eukaryota > Metazoa > Chordata > Aves > Passeriformes > Tyrannidae > Empidonax > Empidonax traillii. The sequence goes on along the minus strand of NW_020955369.1, from coordinate 2,068,720 downwards.
TGTCCTATTACTTCACTCCAGCCCACCCCAATAGATGCAGTTTTCTAACATTTCAGGGGGAATTTATGCACAGTGATTCTTGTTGTTAAACTTGTAAAGAGTTGGTCCGAAAAAAAAATTTCTTTCATTTGGATACCATCTCATGTCTGGCAAACTGATTTGTATGACAAGACCTACTTTAGTGGATGGCATTTGGTAAAAGAAGTCTCTTCAGCTTTTATCATTGCTCCTAGTTTGAGTTATATTTCCTAGTGCACTGTCTGAATACCTGCACTGCTTTCTGAAATAACAAGGAATAACCTTCCTGGAGCTCTTGGTCCAGGAGCAGATTCTCTGTGCTCCATTTTTCTCCATCCTTTGTTCTCACAGGCATCTGAAATGCGCTGCTGAAAATGCAGGGGGAAAGTCCCACTTCAGAAAAGCTTAAATAAAGGGGAGTGCTTACTAGGAAATTGTGGGAAGATGAAATAAAAAAGAAAAGACAAAACCTGAAAACCAAACCCCAAACAAGTTATACGTATTTCAGCTTCAGCATGGCAGCTTCCTAAATGCCTAAGAAAGTGCCTCTGGGAAGATCCTGTACTTACAAAATAGCTGGAGATAAATTGGGATTTGAAACACTGTGGTAATTTTGTTTGGATTTTACTTTAGCCTTTTCTTACCACTAAATGAAACAGACATGTACAACGCTGAGGATGTGTGTCTAATGCTAAACAAATCCTTTTGTACATAAAAGATGAGTACACGGAGTCTGTGTTTTGCCAATGGATTCAGTAACATAC
>NW_020955369.1:2054490-2065511 GCF_003031625.1 Empidonax traillii | reverse complement strand
AACTCCACAAGGGTATCTCTACAATTGATGTCAGACTCGTGATGACATTGTAGAAATCCAGGAGCAGAAAAGGAAACAAATAGGGGTCTGTTGTGACCCGAAGTTATGAGAAAGGGAGGAGGAAGGGACACCACAAGGAGGTGGATAATCCTGGATAAGATTTCAAAGTTTTCAGAGCACACCCAAATCAAATGTCTGTGGTCCCTGACATTTTGCCTGTTATAAACCAGTGCGACATTCCATCTGAGAAGAGTATGTTGAAAAATCTGTCTTAAACTGAAATAATTTGTTAGAGTGTGTTCCTGAGTAATGAGCCAGTAAGCAGTGAGGAATCTATGACACAGTCTAGAAAGTGATTATGGCAGCATGGGAGACTGATGATGTACAGCCCTCAGACCACAACAACTGGCGAATGAAATTAGAAGGGAGACTGCTGCTCTACTCCATCTGTGAGGTGGAATTTCTGGAAAACAATGTAATACAAGATTTTTGGTGCTAAGAACCCTTAATATGCTTCTTCCCACACACTCAAATCTCAAGTATAAACATCAATATTACTTTCACAGATACAATTTTTTGAATGTCCTGCGTCATCTCAAAGAACGTTCTTCCAGCCAGACCAAAGTCACTTTCTACCTTGTGCCTCATTACCCATGTTGTGTATAACTGAGAACTGGAAAACAGCTTTCAATGGGAAATATAGGAAATACTTGAAAAAATATTTACAAAACAGAAAGGGAGACATCAGGCCCATTATCCCAGAATTACAGTACTAATTCAGCAGTTTTCTGTTTATTTTCTACTCGTGTACATTAATTTCTGTTTTTCTTCTTGATGACTATACATACCCAAAATCTCACCGTTAAAACAGGAAAACAAACTGAATTTTTTTGTTCTGTTGATTCTGTAACAACTGTTCTCTCAGCAGTTTAATGTGATATCCCAATAGTTAGCAAAACGGGCTATATAAGATTGCGTGCACCGTGCCCCTGTGGAAAACATACCAGAATTAAGTCAAAAGGATTTATTTCCAATGCGTTACTTGGGAAGTTAGAAAGGAATAGTGGTCTTGTTATATAGATGTGTTTCCATCAATTTGGGTTCACTGACAGTCGAACACTTCAGTCTTTACCTCTGAGAGCACAAAAGTGATGTCAAAGTGACTTCATCATCTTACTAACAGCAGGCAAGCAGAAATTCTAATTGAATTTTGGATAGAATTCAGTCTGAAATTAAGAATTCAGTTTTGAATTTAAAGTTTTCTATGTATGGTTCCCATGTTTTTTTCATGAGATTTTTTTTTTCTGTTTTCCTCTGTCATTTTACTAGTTCAGCTGCTGTACTCTCTTTTATGTTTTTCTTTAAAGCTCTTTCTCCAGAAGGACAGTGCACTTGAAATTCAGCAATATAGGCCTGTCACACTGGAAATCTATTGAGGTATCTGTTGAGGTATCACACCTGGGTTACTTCCGTTGGCCACATCTTCATTTTGAAATCCAGTCAGGAACTTGCTTTTCTGGATTTTGAAACTCTCCACTGCTCACTGTAATACCACTTTGAGGCACCTCAGTTTTGTCCCGGAGTTGCTTCTGCTTTCATCTTAGTCAGTTCTCCTCAACCCCTTCCTATTGTTCATTCCCAGTGGTACTTCTGCCTCTTTTTCCTTCTTGGAAATAGAGGGTAACCTTTGCATCACCTGTTCACTGGACACTACTCTCTTCGTTTACTGATCTTTGATTGTTGCTTTTGCAAAGCTTTTGCTAATACTGGTTTTGAGGCAGAGGTTTGGTTTTTCTGTTTAAAAAAAAAAAAAAAAAAGTGGTATCCTGTCGTAAGGTTCTTTTGCTCAGTTAAGTTATTTCAAGTTCATATTTATGCAGATAATTAAATGAGATCCTTGCCAATTTTTCTTACAGTGCAGTGCTTTAGCTCAGCTGGGTCTGCCTTTACCCATGTAGCACAGTATTTTCTAACAGTTTGAGTTAATTCCTTACTTGTATAGTTCAGTTATAGCTTTAGAAGAATTTCCTGAGGTTTCTGGGATTAAAAGTCTACTTACTGTGCCCTCAGTGGAGGCAGGCAGAAGTAGAAATTAATAATCACTCATTACAATCCTTTATTTTGTGATACGGTTCTCGGGCACCGATTCTTGGAGAGTTTGGGGAACATTTCCATAATCTGATATTATAATACAACTCAGAGAAAGAGACAATTGGAATTTCCCTTTGGAAGACCCCATTGATGGGCATGGAAATGTGCCTTCTTAAATGAGGTAAGTTAGGTACCAGAAGCTGCGCTATAGAAAAATTATTGCCCTTTGTTTTAAGCTCTTGTAATGCATGTTACTAAGCTTGAGGAAAATTAAAGGAGGATTCTCATAAATGGCCTGAAGCAAATTTCCAAATTCCCACCTCTCTCTCTTCTCCAAGAGTTGAAGTAGTGCATAGTCTTCTCATGCTTTGAAATTTGCATTGCTTTTTAATTATGGACAGTGCTGCATGACTCCAAACAATGATCCTTTTCCTGTATTTTAAACTGGAAGGAACAAGTTCTGTGTCACAGAGAACATATTGCATGATGATATTTGCTGAAAGTTTGTACATTGCAAAATTCTCATTTATGTATTTCGGCACATATTTTAGTCAGTTTTATTCCTGGAGACCAACTCTGAAGTCATTACAGCTTTTATTATAATCTAAGAAAATGTCAATATTGCATCTGAAAGATGACTATAAATATAGAAGTTGGCTTGTGCCTTTAAACATACAGTGCTCGTCATAAGGATGCAAAAGCTGCCGTTTTTGTGTTTTTCAAAAAATAAACCAAGCATATAAAATGAGAGTTGAAAAGGAGACTGTACTGAAAGGATTGCCCTTTGCTCTTCACACAGTACTTAGAGTTCATTCCTGGTTTTTTCTGCTCATTATGAATACACAAATGGCATCCTGCAAAACCTACCGTAATGCATTTTTTTCTAAATGCCAGTCAGATAAAATATGAAGAGCTCTCCTACGTATCAGAGGATAGAACTGGACATGAAAAGCAGACATGGTCTGAAATGCCCTTGTGTAGTTTAGGAATGGCATTTCACAGCCAGTTGGCCACACCAGGAGCTGTTAGCACAGGTATTTTCGGTATCTTTAGGCAGCATCTCTCTCTAGGCACAATGATTCTCTCTGTTTCTTTGAAAGCAACTGTCATATTACTTGAAAAAAATTATCAAGTATTTCATTACTGTGATGTGAAAAATTTACTTAAAGAAGCAATTTTTCTCTGCGGGTAGAAGGTGAAGCCAAAAAAATCTCTGACAGGTGCAGGTTAGGGTGAATAACAATTGTAAAATGACAAAGCAAACCACATCAAAATGTGGAAGTGGCAGGTAAACTATATTCTTGGAAAATTATTGGGCCAGTGAGGTCTAGAAATACATTGTTTCAGTGGTGTTTCCTTGACTTTATCTCATAAAACTCAAGTGTTTCTGACTTAGTGTAAAATAATGGATATTCCAAACCTATTATATGGACTCTCAGAAGTCAAATCAGCACACATTTTGGGAACTGGATTTTTACATTACAATGTCATGCTCTGTAAGATGACTTTCAGGTTGTGCAGTGCTTATACTCACAGGTACAGGTACTGTGTGACAGGGCAGTAGATAGAGCTTGTAGCTTTACTAAGTTTCAATAAATCCTGTAGCAATAATGAAAGCTGATCCGCTTTCTCATGGCTAAACATGGCTCTGGGATTTCAGTATGTTGTGAAGCATTGGCTTCACAAGCAGCCATGTGTTTTTAATTCAGCAGTTTTAATTACAGGAAATTTAATGATATTGAATAGTAACAAAAAAAAATATAAAGGAAGAAAAGACAAAAGAGAACTTAGTTTCCATCCAAAGGAAAGAAGTATTTTAGTAATAAACTGGTGCCTTTACATCGGAAAATTCATTTGTTGTACTTAGAGCATATATGCTAAATGTTAGCAGTAGTCCTTTATTTTGTTTTTTGCTTTCCTTTTAATTTCTTCTTTGGTTTCCTTTTTATGGCTACAAATATCTATTTAATAATTGGAAAAACATTATGGTAACATGTGATCCTAAACAGGAAGGCAGCTGGTGTCTTAGGAGTTTGGAAATAGGATATCAGATTTTGTCACTGCTATAAAGTCAGTAATAAACTTAGGCAAAATTTTGGCCCTGCTGAACAAGTGTTTTGCCATTGACTTCATCAGAGTCAAAATTTCATTGCTGGGGGTGATAAGTAATATCCTGAGTCAGAATCTGTGGCAGGCAGAGCAAAGCTGCCTGTTTGGCTTGTCTTGGCCGAGGCCTGGAGCTCCCTTCTCGCTTCTCCGTTGCCCATGCTTGGACTGAGCTGTTCGTAGTCCCTGTACCTGAATCTGAGAGGGATCCAACCTCTTGCAGCTTGTACCTTGCCCACTAGACTGTCTGATGATGGAACAGGCAGAAAGGTATGTAGTTTTTTGTTTGGTTGGTTTGCTTTTGTTTTCCAGAGGTTCTGTAAAAGCAGTTCGGGGGATTTGCTGTTGCTGTGTCCTCCCTGCTTTAACTTATAGTAAGTAAGTCTTCAGTTCTCCCAGTTTTGCAAGACATCAAAGAATGAAATAACTAAGAAAGAAGTGTTCAGAAATTGGCACCAAATTAAGCATAAGGATGATAAAGTGTAGGATCATAAGCCTGGAAAGCTGGCCAGTTAAAACACCAAATGATCCAATTACAAACAAAAGACAAATTCGTACTATTGTCGGGGAACTGTTGAGGTTGTTTATTCATGGTGATTCACTGGGTGAAGGAGTTTAGCCAAGAGCAGCAGCAGCTTACGTTAGATTTCAGTCAGACTTGTTTTTGATATAGAGTATAATCAATTAACTACAGTTATGTCAAATGTTACAGCTAATTAATTAGCTTTACCTAACTCTGTTGGTAGATTTATTTATGGGTTACAACATACACAGAGTTAGGATAATAATAAAAAGGTGAGCTCTTAGTGATGCGGCGGCTTGTCTGGTAGCCACCTTTTTTGGCATATGGAATCAAACAAATTTCAAAACCACAAATTTTCAAAAGGCTGCAAATTCTACATAATGCCTGACAGTCCCATTCTAAATTTTCCACACCTTTATTAAAAACATCTATTGAATTAATTTTGAAATTGAAGCTTCCTTTTAACTTCAGTGTAATTATACGTCCAATTTAAGAGATGTTTCTTCATAGCCCTTATTATGAAAAGTTCAGTAGTGACATAGAAGATGTTAGAAACTTTAAATACAGTCAAATTTTTAAACCTATTTTGTAGTCCACGGTGGTGTTTGAAGAACAAACGAAAACCTAAAGGGTTTGCTTTTCACACCTGAAATGCCTTAGGTTTCAAAGAAATCTCAGTGCTTAATTTCCTTTGAAACTTACAAAAAAAAAAAAAATCTGGTGTTTTTAAACCCTGAGGATCTAAACTGAATTTCACCCAGTCATTTCTGGTTTCTCTGTACATGCTTATGAGCAAAGATCAGGACACTAAGATAATAAGGATTTCTGCCATTTTTCTTTTTAAGTTGTTAAAACATCTTGTTTCCTTATTTTGTTGTTCCTGGTGTCATGCCCTCAACTGTGTGCTGAAAATTGACTGGAAAGATGGGAAGATGTGTTTGTAAGCTAATGAATTTTAGCCATTTTAGCTTCTTCTGTTTAAATACAACACATTATGTGCATGATGTGTATACAGAACTAGTGTGATGCAGTATAGAAGATGGAACCAGGCTCAGTGGAGGTCAGTGAAAAGACGATAAGCAATTCTATTTAAAGAAATTTGAAAAAAACACAACTTTTTACTCTGGACATGGTCAGCAAGGAAGCAGAATGCTCAGAGAGGCTGCGGATTCTCCATCCTTGGAGATATTTAAAACTCAACAGGACACAGCCCTGAGCAATCTGTTCTGGCTGAGCCTGCTCTGAGCTGGGTTGGCCCAGCAAATCTCCAGAGGTGCCTCCCTGTCTCAGTCTTCTGTGTGAGTCTATACTATGGTCTTGGCCAATGTAATAACTTAAAAAACTTTAAAATGCTGATTTTGAACTAATAGTCTTACAGAAACACAAATTAACCAGATTCTGAAATTGTACTACGTGATGTAAAATATATGGCTAATATGTTTTCAGGATATATTCAAAACCAACCTTGAGCTAGAAGTTGGTAACTGTTACTAAACTACAAATCAAAGTATTTTTTTATTGTCATCATAAACGCGAGGATTCTAAAGAGTAAAACCATAGAAGTTGAAAAAACAACAAAGTCACAATGTTAATACCGTGTTTAAAACCATGTCCTGGAGGCAGACATTAACTAGCTGAAAAGTATGTAAATTAGGAGCTTTTAAAACGCAGAGTTGCACAAATCAGTCATTAAATTGCTGTATGTTGACTTTCCACTCCTTTTCTTTTTTTTTTTTTTTTTTTTTCCTTTACTTCTGTTAAAGGTGAGATCCCCTCAAAGCTGCCCCAGTCTTGTAGGAACTGTGCTCTGTCCCTGATTCTGAAAACTCTACAGTGTGCATTTATGTGCATCTTGAACAGCCCACTTCAGTGGGGTTCAGTGTGCAATATAATGATGTTGCTAACGTATTTATTTCTTGTGCTGTGATGGTGTTCAGAGTCTGAGCCCAGAGCCTCCCACTGTGCTCTCAGCACACAGCACAAGGCTCTGCCTGTCCCGGGAGCCTCTCCTCGAGCGCACAATCCGGGTGAACTCTGCAATAACCTCCACATGTGATATGAGTATCCTCAACCTTCCCCCAGCTTTCCAAAGGGCATTTTGGTAGATATCTTTTCTTGGATTAATTATAATTTTGTAGGGGCAACATTCTTGAAGGGAAGAGGGACACAAAAGAGGATAATAAATTAAGGAAATGGAAGTATGGCAACATTTGGAGCATCTGAATGAGCAGGTGGAGAAGTGTGTCTGATGTCTAACATTTGGACAGTGTGTTTGCATGCCAAAAACTCTTTTAAAAAAGATTCATTGTTGTTATGTACTTGCATTAGTTGATAATGCAAAAACTCATGACTTCTTTTTTTTTTTTTTTTAATTTGTAGGCAGCATATGCCAATAGTTTTGTGAGGAGATCTAGCTTCTAAAATGGTGTCCTTTCACTGCATCATTATCTAATATCCTTTTTCAGTGAACAAAGCAAAAGAACACCCACAAATTTATAACCTGTTCTTTTACCTTTAAATTGGCATTACATATTTAGTATGTGTTTGTTTACCTTTGGAAAAAAATTGCCTCTTTTTTTTTCCTTTTTTAATGATAGTTTAAAGCAATAAACCAAAGCTTTGAATAGCATGCATGGACATGCTTTAATATATTCATGAGTGATCAAAATACAGTACAGAAATCACATATGCTGCTCTGCTGCAACTTTCAAGGTTCAATCCATCATTCTGGAACCCAGGGGGCTGAGATTTGACATCCTGCCTAGAAACCATACTTCAGATTGGCTGGAACTGTGCCATCTTATGTTCAGGTTAAAAGAGCAGCTGTAATTTGTCTGGGTAGCACTTTAACTATGCACAGCAAATCGTAAAACCCATTTTCAGTAATAAACTTGAAGATAAAATAGGTCCATTTGCTTCATTTCCTGATCCATGCATGATTTTCATCATTTTGATACAATACCACTTGGAGTTTGATCTTATAATGATGTAGATTTCTGTAACAATTTTTCTCAGATTAGCAGTTTTATTTAGCATATATATACTGTATGTAGAAGATTTATTTTTTGGCATTTAGTGGTAACCTTTTTCTATTGTTCTTTGGAACTGAAAATATGAGAATAATTTCATAGTAGGAGTTAAATTTATATGTGATTGCCACAATAAATAGAACCCAATTGTAGTCTTTTTTTCAATTGTAAATACTCTGTCCTTTTCTTTTTCCCCTTTTATGTCTTAGCATGGCTTGCTTGCAAGGGAGTAGCAAATGCAAGTATTCCCAGCAACGCAGTGAAGGTATTTTAGGAATATATATAAATATGAATTTTATTTATGGCTTTGGATTGTAATGATTTTAGATTTCAGCCTTTTGCGTGCCACCCTTGTTTGCAAGCATGACTTTGTTTGAATAGCAAAGTCCAACTTGGGAGGGCTAGTTTTCTGTGTAAAACACCAACTGAGCTCCTAGGGTAGACTTTCCACAAGGGAATGTGCCAGTGAGCTCAGCTGTGAGGAGCCTGACCACAGGCAGGCAAACTCACCTGTACATGGACGCTGTAGGCGTTGTTTCTGCTCCTGTTTGATGGTGCACAGTTCGGGTTCCATTATTGTCTTTTTTCTGATACAAGTCAGGAGAGGCTTTGTGTGCCCATGCACAGTAAGAAACAACTTTAAATGTCGTTCTCCTTCAGTAGACAACTAAAGGTTTGACCATTAAATAGATTAGCCAGTCTCCTCTGAATCCTCAGTGCATTTACTTCACAACCTCCTGCCAAGTGCCAGATCGCTGCGTTTTCTCTTTCATTTCTCTATTTGCATTTCTGCTCAGACTTCTCTCTTTCAGCTCCACAGACCTCTCCCTTTTTGGTTTTGTTTTCAAGTCTCAACAGCTTGCCAAGCCGAAAGGAAAACCCCACATCACTCTTCCAAACCCCTGTCTGTCCCCCATCTCTGAGCTGAGGAGTTACATTCACAGGACAGGTCTAGTGCCCCTGAGCACAGCCACTGTGGCTGGCACAAGGGAAGGTTCTTTCTCTTACCCTTTCCTCAATACTGACACTGTTGGCAAGATGCTTGTCTGTGTTGCTGTATTGTTGTAGCTCAGCCTACACTACTGAAAGCACATTCTTTCAAGATGTTTGTTTCCTTTAAATGATTTGGCCCTTTGAAAATGCCTCTGGAATAAGAATTTATGGGACTATAGTGTACTTGTATCAGGCATGTACTTTGCTGGGGTAGCCCAGCCAGGGAAAATAAAATGTGCTTAAGTATATTCCATCTTTCCCCACCATATTTAAGTGAGAGCAGGCTGCAGGATAGCACTGTGTATGTTGGTGGCCACACAAGCACTCGGTATTCCCTGGAGACTCGGAGGTACGACAGCTGCATATAAATATGCATAGTTGGAGAGATTCGTGATTGTGCCTCGTTCCAGGGCTGATTGGCTGTGGTGCTGCCTCTGCAAATCAATGAGCGTTTCCCTCATCTATCAGCTGCTCGCTTGCTTGGAAGCAGACAAAATGGTTAAAACACCAACAGCCCACAGAGGGCTCCTGAGTGAGGGAGACTTGTTTGCTACAGCACTCAAAACATTTCCCTGAATCTACAGTAGCTCTCAGTAGATGAATTTAGCACTCAGCAGATTAATTTAGCTCCCAGTGTGCTGGATTTAGAAAGAAAAACTAATATAGATGAATACATTCTGTTCAGCCAGCATATTTTGTTTTGCAACAATACACATGTCTTATTTGAACTGCAATCTGGTTGGAAAGCATTTTGCGAATGGTGCATTGGTCATAAAAATGAGTCATGCTTGCTCATTTTTTAAAAAGCTCTCAACTAGTGCAGATTGAGGAAAAAGGTATTGAGCAATTCGCTGGAGAAAGTATTGGAATTTCAGCCATCTCTGATGTGCTTTGGGCAGCTTTTTAAGGTAGACTTTGACATTGTGTTGCAAAAAAAGTAGCAGCTGCTTTTCCCATTGTTACCTGTGTAGCCTAGTATGTGATGTGTGCCACCTTTCCCATGATGACTGCTCGTTTGCCTTCTGGATTTACAGACTGGAAGCTGAAGGTGTGCCTAATGACAGTTTGGAAGAGCTCTTGAGGAAGGAAAAACCAGGATACAAAATCCATTGTTTTGTGACTTTAGTATAACCTTTAACTTCCTTCCTTAGCCTGGAACATGTCACAAGGAAAGCAGGACTAGATTGCTTATGTATGGTAGCAGTACCTTGCTTATGATAACAGCAATGTTTATTATTTCAGGAGCTGAGAAACTGAATAAAAAGATAAAGACATAAACTAAGACATAAAAAAACCCCTAGGAACTGAGGAGATGATTTGAACGGCTTTATTTGAACATAAAATGGTCAAGGAAATGAAAAGAAAAATGCTCTAAATACTTGAAATGACAAGCTGGCTTTCTAAAGTAGTATCCTCAGTAAATGAGTATCTCATATGAAAAACTAACTCCCAACACATCTTCCAGAGCTGCTGTTGATAAAGTATTTCCACTACCAACAGCAGAATGATCATTATAAAACATTCTTTCAACAATCTATTTTTTTAAAAAACATTAAAGAATGGGTTGAAGAGCAAATAGCTCCTTTCAGTTGAGTTGGTGCTGTACAGTGCAGATCTAATTTACTCAGGAGGATCTCTGCTGCTACAGTGATGAGTGCTTTATAGTAGTGCTTCCCAGTCCTACTTAATGAAAGGGCTACAGAACCTTTTGGAGAACAAAAACCAGAGACCTTCCTCTTAGCGATAATGTAGTGGTTTTCATTTACCAATGGATAAAAATGAAGCAAAACATTGGAAGCTTTTTTATGAGGGTTTGTTTTCCCTGTTTGTTTGTGTACTGGCTTGCATGTGCAGGGATATGCATATGTTTTCTTCTCTCTGTTTTTAAATCCTACAATATTTTTGGAGTTTATCTTGCAATATCTTACAGGCTACCAGCAGCTTTTCGTCAGTATGTTGAGGAGCACTGCTTCAAAGACCACAGAAGGCTGGAGGCCTGGTTCCTATGTTTGCTAGGAGCCTTGCCCATCAAACTGCAAAGCCTTCTGTGCGCAGTTGCCCTCTTTCTTCTGCGTGGTAAATGTTGCTTTCAGTGAGAGACTGTGAATCATGTGGGATTTTACCAGTTCTCCTGTGTGGAGGATGATGAGGCACAGCGGTGCATCCGGAGGGCACTGCAGAGAGGCAGTGGTGACTCACTGTGCCTTCTGGCTCCTCTTTTCCAGGAGGAGTAGGGATGTGTTATGAGTAAATCCTCCTACTGGAAGAGGAGAGTGAAC
>NW_020955369.1:2051087-2052611 GCF_003031625.1 Empidonax traillii | reverse complement strand
GGGGGGGGGGGGGGGGGAGGGGTCCCTTTATATTCGGTATGGCCCAGTTTAAAAGTTCCAGCTTCAGACACATCAATAAGTTGGGGTGATTTCATCTAGATCTACTGTTATACATAAATGGACATTGTAGCTCACATGTGTGCATGGAAACAAGGGATAACGTGTTGATGGAAGTGACTTGCCTGTACATTTTAATATTATAGCATGTCCCCACCAGGGTAGCAGTAGTGCTCTGATAGCTTCTCATAAAGAATATTTGCTATTGTAAATTTTACAGAAGTTAACTAATCTCAGAACATGGTCTTCTTTGATCATTACAATAGGATTTATTCTTTTATACAAAAAAAAGTTTCATGATCATATTAAATGAGTTAGGAATAAAATTGGCTATTTCTTCCCAGGAACACATTTCTTCCTATTCCTGTGATATAATTTTAAACTGCTATTTTCAACATTCTTGAGATTGCTTAGTAGGTTATAAATTATAAAGTGAACTAGATAAGAGATGTTCAGATTTCCACCTGAGCACAAACTACACTTTGCTATAGGAAAAGGACAAACCAAGCAATATAGGTGCAGTCTAAGTTGCTTAAATGAACTACCCATCGTCAGATGTTCTTTTCGTCTTAGCATGAGAAACTTAGAGAATAAAAAGTAGACTTGGATTGACTTGATCAATTCATGGGATGTGGAAGGTATTCAGTTCGAAGCAGATACCCTGTTTAATAGAGTTGCTGCTATTTCGAAAAAATATTTGTTTTGTTTTTAAATTCATGTAAACTTGGACCTAGAGGTTGTATAGTTTTAGTCCTAGGAAATAAAGATTTTGTTTAATGAGGAACAAAAACTATTTTACTTCCCAAAGTTCTACCTGTTCACTGGGAATAATTTTTATTTATGATTTTGTTTGAATTAGGCAAATGATTTGCAAACAGTGTTTGTCTTTGTCACCTTTGCCTCTTCTTTCCCCTGTCCCTGCCCCTCTCTTCAGCAGACTTATCTGTCTGATGCAGGTAATAATTTATAGTAACTTTGAGGAGTTGCACTGGCAAAGTCTTAGGAGCTACCTCTGGCCGCTATCTTTGTGTAGGCAGTATTTCTTCATGAGATAGTAGAACTATTTCATTGAAACAGACTCAAGAACTGTTTGGTCTTCAGTAAAGAAAGCTGATATCATCATCCTGAATAGAACAATGCTTAGAATTTTGGCTTTTTTTCCTCCATATTTGAAGCTTTGACAAAGGGTTCTGAGCAGTGTGCTGTGATGTGCCATAATTTCCCAAGGAAAGACGATGATACTGAAAATAGCATAGATTTCACCGTTGGAATTCTGCACAGAAATCATATGTAACATGTTTCTTTCTTTTCCCCTTTCTTCTGTTGTTTTATTTTCTTTAACAGCATCTTGTAATAGCCATAGGCCCATTCATTTTTATATCACAGACTAAAATTAAAAGTGCTGCACTCAGTAAAATGTGAATGGCTAAACAGTTTCTGGCTAAAGGTGTACAAAGGGAAGAAAAG
>NW_020955369.1:1959316-2051027 GCF_003031625.1 Empidonax traillii | reverse complement strand
ATGTAACATGTTTCTTTCTTTTCCCCTTTCTTCTGTTGTTTTATTTTCTTTAACAGCATCTTGTAATAGCCATAGGCCCATTCATTTTTATATCACAGACTAAAATTAAAAGTGCTGCACTCAGTAAAATGTGAATGGCTAAACAGTTTCTGGCTAAAGGTGTACAAAGGGAAGAAAAGACACTCCATTTCTTTGCCTTCAAGCCAGTCAAAATAACTCATCTGTGCACAGATCATTCCAAGGGCAGCAAGGGAAAAATCCACATACATAAGATTTGCTGAACCCTTATCATTCAGGAAGTAAGAGGAGTAGTCTTTAGATTAGCCTTCTAGTCTGGGTTATCAGGGACTTAGCTTTGGTTCCTGAGTTATTGCAGATATCCTGCCATTAAGTAGCATAAGTAGTTTTCCTATGCCTCAGTTCCCCATCAGGTAAAAATAGGGATCTCTTACAGGGCTGTTGGGAGGATAAATACCTAAAGCTTGTTAAGTGCTTGGATTATTCAGTAATAAAGCTTGTCTAAGTACCTCGAAGCCCTGTTTAGGCTGGAATGTGTATATGCTGTATCCATGCACCAAGGACTTTTTTAATAGCTTGGAAGACATGGAACCAATGCACCTAAGAGGCTGGAAACATCAGCAATGTACTGGGCTGCTCTTGTGTCAGAAACAAGAGATGCTTCTTAGTGGAAGACAGTTCTTTGTGCTGTGGTTGGACATGACCTAAGCAGAAAACAATTGAATTGCCTGGTCCAAGGAGATGCCAGGGAACACGAGAAAACTTATCAAATGCCCCATTAAGAGAGGAGTAAATGGAGGAGCAACACAAGCAAGTACTTTGTAAGAGGGAATGTTTCTAAAACTGACGGTTCTTCATGGAAATCAGACATACAGGAACAGGAATTAAAAAATGGAAGAAAATGAGGCAATAGGATATAATAACAGAAGAATGTTTCTCCTGGTAGGCTGCATAGCTCAAGACATGACTGGGGAGGTGGAAAAGGAGAGGGAGAGTATGTTGGAGAAGTGGGAGAGAGTGACAGTAGTGGTCACTGGAATGCATATGTCAATTTATTGTATTTGATCAGTGAAAGACCCCTGTTGTGGATGAAGTTGTGCAGACAGGGGAGATCACAGAAACATCAGAAATCAGAGTATTTGTAGTTTGCAGCAAAGACAAACATTTTGTGTGACATTTCTGTGTTAGAATAGTCAGAAGGAAAATAATTACTTCTCTCCAGCTGAAAAGCCTCTGAAAGGAATCTGCCTGTGTAACCAGAGGGAAGAAGGGTGCTCTAGAGATAACGAAGCTTTTTCAAGGTTAAAGGCAGAGGTCACGGCGGTGCTGTAAATTCCACCAGCTCCAGTTGTCTGTGTTGGGCCCCAGGAGGAGACCCCGGGCTGGCTGCAAGCAGCGAGCCGGGCTCACATGGGCGACAAAACCACAGCTCTTTTCTTAGTCATGATAGTGCAAAATGCATTGTAGGTAAGTGTTTGGCCATGCAGGCAACAGGTTCCTGATGTAAAAATAGTTGTGGGTGGGGGATATGACTTATGTGGAAAAATACTGAGGGATGAGGCAGTCAACAGTAGGGTAAGCAGTGGGAATACTGAAGCTGTACCAGGAAAAACTGGAATTTATCTAGGAACAGATGTCAAAGTTTTAAGGTAGAGAATAATCATTAGGACAAAATGTAAGTACAGAGTGTTTCTGACTGGATTTGGAAGATGAAATATTCAAATAATGTCTTTGAGAACCTCTGGCATTTGAGTTTTTTCTTTGTTATGTGATTTTATTTTCTTCACTTTGCTAAGACCATGCAGTTTCATAGGGAAAAAACAAAGTACAGAGTGACATGTCATCTCATCCCACCTCCTGTATAACACTATATTTGGATAGATTTGTTAGCTGAGGTTTTTGTTTGACTTGTTTGAGGGGGTGAGCAGCAAACAGAATATAATTTTCTCCTGTTTAGTCACACTAGTGAAAAAATGAGCAATTTGGCGTTTAGCTTCCAGGTCTATGTACTGTTCCTCTACAAACCTTTTTTAAGAAGAATTTAAGTAAATACAAATGAAGTATTGAAAACACAAAACATCTGGAATGGTTTTAGAGATGCACTGAAATATAATGTCGTTAATTTCTATTATGTTAATTATACCTATTATGAATTAAAACAGATTCTACTTCGCAGCCATTGTTACGTAACTTGTGGCTTTGCCATTCTTTGAAATGCAGCTTTCTATTCATGTGGTATATTAAAGAATGTTACAAGACAAATTACAAAGCTCAACCAAAATAATGCTGAAAATCTTAAACAAGTTACTCTACTGGATAAATAAATAACGTAATGCTTACTGTTCTGCTTTTTTTTTTTTTCTTTAATAAAAAGGAAGTGCTAACGTAATGAGACAGAACTGAGAGGGATGTGCTTTAGTTTTTTCTGGTTTTATGGTTTAATGGAGTTACTCTACACCTCTAGTGAGGTATCTGAGATCAGGTTTTGAGCTACTATTCCTGCGTGGTATTTGGTATTCAGCAGTGCATTCAGTTTTGTGCTGCATGGACTCTTAAGTGTAGCACATCACTGATTTTGAATGTTCTGGTGTATAAGACAGGAGTGAGTTCATGGTAAGGTTTTACAAACAGCAGCATTCACAGTCACAGCAAAACAGGGTGAAGCTCGACGTTGTACTTGTCTGGAACAGGCATCTAGAATGTCTTTGCCTTTTGCTGGCATTTGGAGGTGGATGTGGAATTTCTTGTACGTGGGGAGACACTTTGGATTCTGAAAAAGCTGCAGGGAACAACAGGAAAAGAGAAATCTGCTTTTGCCTTCTGAAGGGCAATAAAGATGGTGGTTTCCAGGATGGTTCCCCACAAAGTACCTGCCACAGGGAGTGAGCTGCAGGGGACAGTGGTTGTGTGGGAGATGTGGATGTGTCTTCTGATCCTCCTCCAGATGCAGTCGAGGTTTTACATCTCTTGTTCTGCTATAATGGGCTTACAGTGCAATCCAATCCCTAGTAAGTATGTTAAAATTAATCCTGTTTTAAGTAGTTTAGGAGGAAAAAACACTTTTACTTTAAGGACTCTCCTTTCTTTTTAGCAGTGAGGGAAACTACTACTAAAAAACCAAAAAAACAGTTATAAAGGCGTTGTGTTGGTAAACTGGTCATTGCTTGTGTATTGTAGGAATCTGACTGCAATTGGCAGACCCAATGTTTGAGTATAGTTTCCCTCCTAATTTGAGAACTGAAGTGAAACTTGAAGTCTTACAAAATAAAATAGATTTTTCTGGGGAAAGAAGTTTTAAGTTCTCACCCCTGAATCGCTCAACATTTGCAAGGACCTTAAACATCTCAAATTCATTTAATAAAATCTTTGTTTAATTTTTCTGTATTATGCTTCTGAGACACAACTGTCCACAAAATAAAAATTATTTTAAAAACAAACAAACAAACACAATCTATATCAAGAAAATTTCTCTTTATAGTTTGTCTTTGGTCACACCAAATATGAGAAAGAGAGTTTGGTTTTTCTCATACTTATGTACTTATTTCAAATTGAGAAAATACCATTAACACTTTTTTCACTACAAAATTATTCAGTTCCAGTTTTAGTGGTATCTGAGGTACTGGTAGGTGACTTCTTTAGGGTTTTCTGCACTAAATATGACTTTTCAGTGTTTCAGATTTTTTATCTGGAAATATACATTACAAAAAGGGGATTTTTTTTAAAATATTAAGATTCAAAGAGTGTCAGTATTTTCAATACCATTTAGAGGAGTCTGTTAACTCTTTATCCATGCATTCATTACCATCTCCAGTGTTAGCAGTCTTTTCCTCTTGAAATGTGTTTGTTGTTGAAAAAAATGCAAACAATTTTATTTGAATTAACACTTTTTTAGGTTATTTGATACTGTTGAGTTTTGCACCTGTAATATAACTTTTATTTTGTTGTAGCTCCCTAATGGGGTCAGAACTGGTCTTGGCTGACAAACCTGCTGTCATTCAGTTGGGTGCCCCTCTTCAATAGTGCAAACTCTTGCATGTTGGTTGCATTACTTTTACTGTAAACAGCATAAATAAGTTTGCCAGAGCTTTTCCTGATGAGCAAAATTAACTAATTTAGATAGGACTTCAGTATTGGGGTGTTGATAGTCTCTCATAGGCCCTCAGGAGCTGCCACAGTGAGGGTCATGTCCACGCCAACCTAGATGGAGTTGTTTCTCACTGTTGGTAGAGTTCAGCTCAGACCCTTCCTCCCTTGTTGCAAAGCCTGAGCATCCTTCGCTTTTTTCAACCATATTTCGATTTCATGGGAGCATCAAGTTAGAACAGCCAGTCTAAGATCCATCTCAAACTGTGTGTCTTTCCTTCAGTCTTGGCAGTGTATGTACAGGCTGCTATCTCTCCCAGGAGGACTGAGATGGGGAAACCAGTGTCTCTGCCTTGTGTCACTGCATGCTGAGTAGAGCCACTCTTGGGGCCATTGGGGTCACTCTGGGAACCATTGTTATGTTCATCGTTGCTTTCTAGGAAAGTCTTAGGGATAAGAACTGTGAAAATAAACATCATCCTTCCAAGAGTGATGTGTTATGATGTATCTGAATCCACCTTGAGAACAGAAGCCTGATTCCAAACTGGAAGGCTGAGGGTAGCTGACACAGGGGATAAAACAGTTGCATGCCAAAAAGCAGGAATGTGCAGCTCTCAAAGTTCACTGAGCACATTCGTTGCTGTGTTTGTAACCGGCCCAGTAGTTTGCTGGTGTAAGAAGGTGTATATAGCTCATTGCAGTATTACACATAAAAAGACCATAAAAACACTGGGTAGATAAATATAAGCTGTCCTGAAATGCCTCAGTGCTATCACAAAGGCATTCAACTGTGACTCTCCTGCTTCCACAACTTTTTAAAGCGAGTATGTAAACTGACAGATTTCTTTTGTCCATTGACTTTACACTGTTAGCTGGAGGATTTACCATGCCATTTTTTATTGAAAGACTTGAGTGTGTAATAATAAAATAAGGCAGGTTCTAATACTTTAAAAAGTCCAACTTTATGTAGCCAGCATCCATTTCTGTTGGCCCTCCTTTCTTAGTTGTTTTCCTTTTCTCACATAAATGGGTGTTGAAGTGGATGTAAGAAGTTTAGGCATTATAGTGTACATTCCTGGATTGTTTGTGCTGGCCTGACTTCAATGTCTTCAGACTAGGGTCAGAAAAGGCAGTTTAATTATGTACAAACATCCAAGAGCTATAGACAAGAGCTCCAGTCTGTTGCTTTTAGGTATTGATAGAGATAACCCCAGCACTGATGACAGTGTTGCAAAATAAAGATCTCCCAGAAACCAAATTAATGGCGTCCTTGTTCCTAACCTGTGACTTTGTAGAAGTCCTGATACTTCAGGTTTTAAAAATTAATAATGTGGACCTGAAGTGAAAATAATACTTTGGAAGTGGGGATGAAACAAACCCTTCCCTTTTCATCTTTCCCCAATGATTTGCAGGCAAACACAACCCCAGGCAACTTCCGAACTTCCATAATTGCATTGAATTCCTTGTTAATTGGGCTTTTCTCTTGCTATTGAGTTCTTTCTTGAATAATGCCTGTTTTATAATGACTTGTGTGCAGACAATAAATGTAGAGATTTAATAGGATGAAGGCTGTGGCTCCATATAAAGATATTTAGCCCTTAACTCCCATTGAAATCAATACCTTTGCAAATCTCATTATGACTTAAAATTAATACGCATAAAATAGGATTACTTATAAATGTTTAAAGAATAAGAAGAGACTAAAAACACTGCTCTCCTCTAAAGTGACTGCAAAATTTGTGTCTTTAGAGTTGTATGATAATTGTCCCAGTACCTTGATGGTTTTTATATCATATGTGCTCAATTTGAAAATAAGAAGTCGGCAACTATGCCTGCAGACTCTGCAAACTAGAAGGGAAACTTGTTTCATTTCTTGCTTGGACTTTATCACAGATAAAAAAAACCCCTGTCTTCAATTGTCAGACTCCTCGTGATGCCTGTTCCTCTAGTGAGAGTAGGATAACAGTTTGTTTTTGAATCATTAGAAGGTAAAGAATCCAAATTACTTTCTCTAAGCAATAGAGAGATAAGTGGACCAAGGAGTGGTGAGCAGTATCTTTTACTCTGAAAGAGGCTGAGACATAATTAATGAAGGAACTGGAGCTACTTCTTTTATTTCCCCAGAGCAGAGTCATATGTTCAGAACTTTTGGCTGGTACAGGAGTGCTGGCAACAATGCCTGCATCAGCAGGGATGGGTGACCATCACAGTTTTGAGACGTGGCCAAGATAAGTAAATTGCATCCGGTCTGTCATTAATGCATTTACTCTTGCTTAGTTTTCATGCCTGTCATCATACTGAAAGTAACAACAAAGGTACCCAGAAGTCTGACGGGGATGGATAGTTTCCTCTTTAATTCTAAACAAATATAATCATCAGGATTATCCATATTTGTTTCTGGAGTCTGACCATGGGTGATTGAGGGTGGTGGGATATAACTGTTGTGGCTGGAGTTCAAATCCAAAGCTTCCCTTACAACACTGTCAGGAAGAAGGTAGAGGAGCAGTCATCAGCAAGACTGTTGACTTTTAGTGCACAAAGTAGTCGTCTTTCTCAGACAAACATGGCTGTTTTAAACACGGAGGGACAGGTATTCTCCTGAATGTCTTGCTGTTCTGGCCACATTTGGATTGTTTGTCCAGTGGATTGCACAGTAGTGGATTCTGGTTGTGTTTTCTGTTGGTTTTAGGTTTATTTTTTTTGTTTGGTTGTTGTTTTCTTCATAGTACAACTCATTCCACTCCTGTGTGGGACCTGAGAATAAAGGATTAGATATGGCAAATCTTACAAAAGCATAGTCACCAGTTTAGTTTTTTCTTTATCCTATAATTGGTCTTCTTTTCACTGGTTTTGCATTTGCTCAAGTTTTCTTGCTGTTATACTGCTCAAAATTTCCTATTAGATCTGAGCAGAGGAACTGTTTTATCTACAGTTGCCTGCACAGTCCGTGGAACAAACCCAGTAACAGGGCTGGAGTTGGGAGTGGGAGGATAAATCAGGTGATATGTCCTTCTGAAATGAGGTAGAAGTTCTCAAAAGTCACAAACAGGCAGATGGCAAAGGAAATGGTAAGGACATGACCCTCTCATCTCAAAGCTGTTTGACCCAAATCCCAGTTTTTAAATAAGTTTGTCTACATCAGAAGAGTGCTAATGTAGCAAGAGGAACCCTTATACTGAGCAGGATACACTGATAATGGGGCTGATTTGACAGGGTTTGCCGCTTGTATGTACCTTTTTTTGTTGCTGTTTATCGATCCATTCAAAAATTCTCAGCACCATGGTCATTGGCCTCTCTTTTAACAGGAAATGTGAGGCTTGTCAGCCAATACTCATATATAGAATGATGTTCCATATGCCAGAAACTGCTGTCTCTGATGAATGGAAGCAAGGTGATAGAACTTTCTTTCTGTGTTATCACAGCCTTTTTCAGGAGCCTTTTGTTGACATTGTTTGACACTTACCATTATGAGACCTAATTTCCAGAGTAAAGGGTTGAAAGTATGTTTCTTTTCTTAGGTTCAGTAAGTATTTAATGAAACACTACCAAACAACTCCTCTGTCATAGCAGTTTGCAGAAAGGGTGGTATGTACTGTCAGTTATTCCCCTCCCTCTAGGAGGATCATGTACATGTTCCAGCGCTGGAGTTGGTGATTGTGGTTGGCAGATATCATGCTTCCTGACACAGTTTCTGAAGGTTTTATGCATTCCAAACACCCTGATTAGACAGTTACTTATGAAGAAAACCTGCGTGATAACATTATTGAAGTGGTAAAGTCAGACAGTACTAGAGTGGCTTGTGCAGCTTGATGTAACCACCTCCTGCAAATGTGCTGTGGGAATCTTTTCTGACTTGGTAGACTCTTCTTTTTCATACTATTCTCAATCCAAGCAGTGGGTGGATGGACCATCTTTGAGGGTGAATGGTTTGTACTAATGGAGAGACTGAGATCATATCAGGTTAAGAAAAAGGAGTCTCATGACAAAGTTGATTAAAGCCCAGGAGAACAAAATTCAGTCCTCTGATTTACCACAGAATTCACACGCCAACACGTGAAGTGTATTGCACGAATTTCTTAGGGATGCTCAGCAATTATGTGCTACCCACTTTTGTAACCTCGGTTTGTCACCTGGTTTGCAACATGCTTGGTAGTAATGTCTCCAGCTGAAACCACTGAGCAGGATCTCTGATGTATAAAGTCCAGTGTAATGCTGAGTCCTCTGAAAAAACTGAGCCCATGTGACCCAAATTAAGTGTTCACTTTTCAGCTTGATCTCTTGGCACTGAGGAACTCATCTGGGACAATGTTTTTCCTGCAAAGGAATTTGCTGAACTTGAGTTGTGCAGTGTTTGCAACGCAGTCAAAGCACTCATGATTAGGCTGTATGGGCCATAGCAAAAACATCACCTTTTTTCTATCAGGATTTGAATGAATGTCTCTCCAGACCACAAGTTAATCAATGAAATTTACACAAAATATCAGTGCTTGAACCTCTTGAATGTCTGTTTGTGCATGGACTGAAAAGGAGTTCCCATGGAAGTACTGTGTGACTAAGTAATTAACAACTATAGCATATTCCATACTTACTGAAGAAATAAAAGTTGCTCAGGCAGGCTAACATTTGGCATTTTCTGATGTTTATATTAACCACATTACCGTATTCATAGTGTTGTTTTGATATGGTGTTTATATGAAATGTTATAGAAAGTAAATGAGCTCTGTATATTTAAATGCCCTGAAGAACATTTAATGAAAAATATGTGTTTGGGTATTTTTTACCAGATGGACATCTGAGAATCTTTTAAGGAATAATGATAGTTACACATTTGTATTTGAATAAAATACACAGAAGTTGATACCACCTACATAACAGATATCTTTAATCCTTTTTTGAATAGCATGGTTTGGTGTTTATTGTCTATAAATGTAATCCTGCCACACACTCAGGAATCTTTTGGGAAAACAGTGACCTACTAGATTTTAAGAGGCTTTTTGTTTAGAATTATTTTGCTGCTTGCAATTTCTCTATAATAGTAACCACTTTTTACTCTTTTGTCATAAAAAATATAACAAAAATTAGTAATTTTAAAAATAATTTTTAAATTATAAATAAATTATAATGAAACTTTTCCCCCCCTCTTTTACAGATTTCTTTTACAATGCATTCTATTCACGCCAGTGAATTTCGTTGAACTGTCCAGGTAAGCAAATATGATTAGTCACATTTTTTTAAATAATAATGTTTCCAGACATTTGGCAACTAATTCTGAGAGGTTGGTGTTCTGTATTGTTGGAAAAAAATTTGCAAAATCTATTATAAATATGTTCAAAATGCTGTTGTTAGTTTGTAATTTAGAAGAAAAAAAGTTGACATTTGGAGACTTCTACCCTTTTCAGTTTGAAAATGAGTTACTTTCCTAGGTGTGTGTATTTTTATCATTTCCCTCACTTCTCTTTTGTTCTTGTTTCTTCACATTTTGTGGTTTTTTTCAAAACCTTAAAAATAGAATTTTTATTTTCTGGGCCCTGTCAGTCTCCCTTTACCTACCACTATTTCAGCATTGCAAACAATACTGACAACTGCAGGGATGGCATTTGAACATCACAGGAATGGCAAAGCAACACTAGAGTGGTTTTTGGGAAATAGAGATGTCTTTGGAAATTTACAAGCACCATTTCTGTACATCTGAAATTAATCAAATACAATTAGGAAATGAGTGAAATTGCAGCTAATGATCTGGTTTGCTGGGTACCAAAGAAATTAAGGCAAAGCACCAATTTAGACTCTTGCTGTGCATAGGTTGGTAGGCTGGATTCTGTGTTCTACCTGTGGAATTTCAGTTGTTATAAGCTGTAGGTAGTTTGCAGAAAAAAAATTGGTCATCTCTTTTATTGTTATGGGTTTTAGTGAGGCAGTTGGGCAATATAATTTGCATACAGTACAACTTTAATGTTGCCTACACCCAATTTGATCATTTTTTGATGCTTCCTATACAGTGATGTGATATCTTGTTGGGAGAGACAAGTGTGGACAAAATAAATTATGTATATATGTATATTTTGGATGGAATATGATGTTCACATACAGATATGGTTTGCCTGAGATTTAAAGTTCTCGTGCTTTTCAATAGACTCATCTTAGCCCTGGCTAAAATAATCAAATACAGACAAAATAATAAATAAGATAATGGGGTTCCTATATAAGTCTTTCTCTTACTTCATAAGAGAAGTCTTTAAAGTGCTCCATAGCTCTAACATTTTACCAATACTTTAAACTTCATCTTTAATCCAGATAAGGTGTTCTCTTATCATCTTCTCATCATTCTAACTTCTCATCATTGGGATTTTCTGTGGTGCAACGAAATCCTAAAAAGCTTTCTCAATCTCAGCTCACCAAGGAGAAACTTCTTCCCCTTGGATCTTCGAAAAATTTTTTTTAGAGTCATTGCTCCCAATATTTTTTATTTCCTTTAAAAATGGATTTATACTTCAGCTTTAGTGCTGTCCTTTGGATTCCCCTAGTGTGATATTCCTGGATTTTGTTTGCAAATTAGACTGCCATCAACCTTGCAAGCAGAGAGGAAATCTTGGATTAAAAAAAAATAGTAATTTCAAATGTCAGTCTTGAGAACTTCTCAAAAGCATTTCATACTGAAAGTTTGGACAACGGTTCAAAGAACAATTATTGCCTTTATTTATTTTTTTTTTAATCCCAACATTAGTGCGTTCTTGTTCTGAACCTTTTACATGTCCAAAATAGTAATTCCTTCAAGATTCATTACTCAGGCTTCAAATTTTTTTTATATAATCTATTAATAATATAATTTTTACAGCTCTAGCAAAAAGGTTACTGTTAACATTGTCTATTCTTTTTCTTCTTATATTATGGTGTCTCCTGAGGCGCTTGTCATGGTGTTTGCTTTACAGATATACACTGTAAATAAATTGTAATTCTTTGATTTATTTAGATTAATAAATAATAAATTGTTTTAGAATAGTTATAGATAATAATAGAATATCAATTTATTATTTAGAATAATAAATTGTTAGAATAATAAAATAATAAATTGTTTTATTCATGAGTATAAGAAATCTGAGAAAAGAAATCACTGTGGCTCAAATAGAAAATTTATTTTTAACAGTCTTTGTTTCTTTAAACAGTGTTATTTTTTCTGAAACAAAGATTAATATAATTTGGTAAAATTTCTTCAAATATGTTTTTGTAGAACAATGTTTAAATTTTTTAAATTAAAATAATTAAGTAAAATTCATTGTCAAGACCACATTTGTAGTGAATTAACTATTTTCTCCCACCTCTTCCCTGGACTCTCCATACTTCCTAACTTTGGCCACTGCTCTCAAAAATTGCCTAGTCTATGTTTCTGGATAAAATATGTCTGTCAGTCAGTGACATTTTTTTTGAGAAAACAAGTCCAAAGGCAGAGATAAGATCCCCAAAAGAAGTTTCATACTGGACAAGCTCGGGAAATATGCTCATAGGAATCTTGTGAGGTTGAACAGACCAAGTCCAAGGTGCTGCACCTGGGTCAGAGGAACCCCTGGTATCAATCCAGGCTGGGGGATGAACAGATCCAGAGCAGCCCTGCTGAGAAGGACTTTGGGGTGCTGGTGGGTGAGAGGCTGGACATGACCCAGCACTGGGAGCCCAGAAACCCCCCGTGTCCTGGGCTGCATCCAAAGCAGTGTGGGCAGCAGGGGAGGGAGGGGATTCTGCCCCTCTGCTCTGCTCTGGTGAGACCTTGAGGTGACCTAATTGCATCTTTCCAGTACTTGAAGGGAGCTGACAAGAAAGATGGAGAGAGATTATTTACAAGGGCATGTAGTGACAGGACAATGGGGAATTAAACTGAAAGAGAGTAGGTTTGATTAGATATGAGGAAAAAATTCTTTACTGTGAAGGTAATGAGGCACTGGAACAGGTTGCCCAATTAAATTGAGGGTGCCCCATCCCTGGAAGTGTTTAAGATGATGTTAGATGGAGCTCTGAGCAACCTGGTCTTGTTGAAGGTGTCCCATGGCAGGGGGGTGGAACTGAATGATCTTTGAGGCCCCTTCCAACTCAGACCATTCTGTGATTCTATTAACTGTTTGGTCTCCGTATAGACTTTATTTATGGCCTTTTTTGCCCTTAATGATGATGATTGTAGCCTTTATGAAGTAGAAAAAATTAACCACAGTAGACACTTCTGCTCCATGGACATGATGTGTCTTTATATGTATCCTGTACAGTTCCATGAGTTAATTGGATCCCAGCTTATGAACGTGTCTGGGATGAAGTAAGGGGGCTTGGCTGAATCCAGGGGATGAGGAGCAGCCCAGCGTGGAGGGCGGTGCTGATCTTTAATACTGATTTTGAAATGGAAGCTGATTTGGCACCTCTCCTGTCTCCCTATCAACTTAAAACATGAATCAAAGTATTTCTATGATTATTCACGTTTTTGCTGAGCCCCTTATTCTGTTGGCATTTGTGGAGTAGGAAACTGTGAGCCTGCACGACTTGCCTGGTGACTGAAGTGTTGGGTTGCTGTTGTGACACTGTGCGATAACAAAATATTCTGTACATGGGTGGTCAACAACAGTTCTTACGAGAATTACCTCTCTGCCAAAAAACTGTATTTTAGAGTTTTCAAGGCTACTTTCAAAGCCTTCTCAGAAGCTTTGAAAGTCTGCCAAAATACAGGTGTATTTTTATTACACAGTTTCTGTGCAGTACACAGGTTGTGGACCAAGCATTTTCTATATGGACAAAGACAATGCAGAAGTCAAATGCTTATTTTTAATTCTTTCATTTTAAATCTACATTTCATGTTCTTTTGAGCTACTGATGGCATCTTGTATTTTCATTACAAGGAGTAAATGTGATTTCTCTATGAAATATTAAGAGCTCTAAATAGCTATTTTGGGGCAAAAGTCTTAAAAGCATATTACCTCTGGTAAATGGCATGGCAATTCATTCAGAAGTTTTTTATACTCCAGAAGTGCCTCTTTGAAATGTTCAGAAGTTGTAGTAAGTTAGGACTATTCTAGCACATCAAGTTCCTGGCAGATACAGAGCACATTATAAGGAAAAGCTATTGGGAGTGAAAATTGGAGTCACAGTTTTCACACAGGGTGTCTGGTTGCCAGTGTTATTCTTGAACAAAACCACAGGATTCATCTCATTATTCTCCACTCAGGTTTCATATACATAGAGAGATCTATTCACAAACAAACTATAACCCAAAAAGGTGTACAAGCTTGAATAAAATAAACCAGTGACTCACCATAAATTGTCCTCAATTAAACCTTCTCGGAGGACCTGCCTCTCTTAGAGACCTAGTACTGGACATACTGGCCTTAGGATTCACCTCATGTGGTAGTTTCTATATTGTTATTTTGAAATCTTGTGCGGTATAAAACTGTGTTTGTTTCTGTGCACCAGGGTGAGTTTTGTATAGAATCACTACAGAGGACATTGTTTCGGTTTGCCTATGAAAAATTAACAACCACGAGAAAAACAAAAGCAGATTCTTGACTAAGTGTTGGGGTTTGCGTGTATTTGTCCTCAGAATTCCGTGTATCTCTGGGTGAGTGCAGAATGTCCTTTAAAAGGCAGTATTGTTATTAAAAGAATGCAATTCAATTCATGTGCTAAAAATTTGGACTATTGAAAATAATTTAATTCAGAGATATTTTTTTCATAATGCCCAGCAGTAAATAATTGCTTTTCTGGGCCCTGTGTTTTAATTGGTGACAAAAATATATGTATGTCTGCAATTTTGAGAGAGGCCTCTAATTTGTTAGAAGGGCTGTTTCTTTTCCAGCTTGGGGATGCGAGAATATGAACATTAGTACAATTGATTATAAAAAGATTTCTTGTGGCTTTCACTGTAGCTAACGTGGCATTTTGGTTTTCTAAGAGGGTATTTCTCGAAAATGGAAGACCCCGGAACTCATGTTAACTTTGCCTGTGTGTTTTTATTTGTGGTATTTTTGTTTAACTAGTCCTAAATTCAGTTTCATTTTCCCTTCTTATGTAGTATTATCTACTGGTCAGCTGTGCTAATTCCTGTGGGTGACTTGTATGGCAGATCTCTCCAGGTTTTTTCTCCTCCACACTTACTTCCTTTAGGGTGTTAGCACATACATCTGCCTTTTCCCATGAGGAGGTTTAATCAGGAATTCTCCCTCACTTTGATCACACATTTTATGCTTGCTGAGTCAGATGCTGTGCCCACACATTTAAAACACAGCTTTAGTTCAGGTGGATCAAGCCCCTCCTACGCAGATCTCACCTTGGCCCCTGAAGAATAAAAGCAGTCAACAATCATTGAGAGAGATGATTAAAGAGGGAAAATCCAACCTTCCTTAGTGGATCAGGAGTGTGGTCCTGGCACACTGCTTATAGTTGAGAAGTCAAGGTCTAAAACCCTGTCTCCCATCAAGTATCTCCGCCACTAAGCATTCTCTTGGTCTTTCTTTAAGGAAAATGAGATTCCTTTGAGATCCTTTGAAAGTAAATACAAACCTTGGAACCTTCTAATGGGCGTGGAATACACAGTGTTTTCTTGTGCTATGTCGGTAGATCTAGGAAAGCTTAACCATATAGAGCCTTAAGCGAACTAACCAGTTAAAATGTCCTTAATACCCTGTGCAGAGCTCACAAATGAAGTTGTTAGCATATGCATGTATGGTTTCTAGTCTTGGAGCTACATCCAGACAGAGAAAGCCCTTGTTTTCAGACAAGACAGATTTTGACAGATCTTCGTATGAGCACAGGAGGCCACTTGCAGGGTCAGGCTCTCAGCAAACTTGGCAACTCTTTTCTGCAGCCATACATCTTGCAAAGTTGAATAATTTTATTAGTGCTTCAGGGGTTGGATATGAGCATGAAAGAGCTCCTCCTTTCATGCTCTCTTTAACTTTCTAGCCTTAGTAGTTACAGAGGACATTTTCAGAGACTAGTTCTAACTTTAGACTCTCGCAGTTTTTGTGAAAGCAAGAATATCCAACATTCAAAAGTAAGCACAAAGTCTTTTTTTCTTTCTTAAATGTAATCATTTATGCAGTATTCTTACAATAAGTATTACAGGGAGAAGGAAACCTGAAAAGATGATTTCATACCTTTTAAATAATTTTAAAGCAAGTATTAAAGGCAATTTCCCGTTATGCCTTTTTTTTTTTTCCTTCATTCTATGCTTTCTTAATTTCACAATGTTGCAAGTGAAACATAAATTATCGGTCACCTGAAGTGGCTTATGTGAATATTTCAGCAATTTAAATCTGTAGAGTTTCAAATTTACTCTTGAAGGTTAGTCAGACATGTAAGAATAGGATAGCCTGTGGAATATTTTTTTTTTTCTCAAATATCTCCAGACAGTGGTATGTCAGAAGTTACAGGAGCTAAGAACTACAAACCTCATCTTGGAACAGTACTGTGGCCCTGGCATTTTCTCAGAATGAATAACTGCATGAGATACTAACTTGCTTCATTTTTACAGTATCTTAAAAACTGTCATATGTCCAAAGGCTTAGTATTAAGTAGTTTTTCCTGGAACATTTAAGGGAAATTTCATCTAAATATACCAGCAGTGTTATTTTGTAGTTTGAACTGATATCTTCAGGATGCTATTTTTATGACTACATCTTTTATGTCTGAAGTGACTTGGTTAGTTTTCATAATATATAGGAAAAACAAACAGCTGTTCTACTATTGTCATGTGATTTCCCAACAGTTTCATTTTTCTAACCCTCTCTGGGTATAGTTTTAAACAGTATTGACAAAGTTTTTCCTGATCTACTTGAGTGCAATTAATGAAATAATCAGGACAAAAATTCTAGAAAGGATGAGGAAGGAATGCTTGCTAAAAATGTGTTAAAATATTTTCCAGCCTTTTCACAACCGCCCTGCTGGAATCACCAGCAGCAATAATAAATAAAAGAAGTTAAATTATAGAGCTTTTTTGTGCCAGTTCTCTTTTAAGATGATAATATATCCTAAAGATTTTGTATCCTATTAACTCACAATGGTTTTAAAACAAAACAAAAAGCTTTTTAGCAAGCGCATCTAATTCTTCTTGAATAGGAGCTACACTGTGAAGAAATTCTGTTCTAAGGAAGTTGCTTATGTTACAAAGGGAAACATATGAAAGCCAGCAAACGGCAGATTTACAGGTCTAAATCTGTTCCCCATGTATCAGTCTGAAGACTTAATGTGGCAGGGACCTGCTAGAAAATGATGGTGCTGGAATGTAGACTCATGCATTTGTCCTTGTCTCCTTAAGTCTCAGTGCTTGTAATGTTCTCTTCATGTTTCTGATAGTAAACAGAGTGGAAACCTTAACTGTTGCAAGGTGGTGTTGCCTTTAAGGGTCTCATGTAGTACATGAAGAACATCACATGTTTGTCAGCCCCCTTTTACAGCACCTGTGGTACAATTCCTGCTTCCCACTGCAGATGGGTATCAAATCAAAGTCCAAAATGCTGCCATCTAGTAGAAAAGGCTCTGTTCGCATTTATACTTAGACACATCCAGCTCTGTGAGGTTTTTTGTCTACTTCTATTGAATATTGAACCATCTGGACGCAACCCTGTTCCATGTGCTCTGGGATGGCCCTGCTTGAGCAGGGGGGTTGGACCAGGTGACCCACTGTGGTCCCTTCCAACCTGACCCATTCTGGGATTCTGTGAATAAAAAGCATGATATTTTTAAATCAGGGAAAAAAAATGCAGCCAACATTTCATACATGTCTAGTGATGTACTTAGGCAAAAGGGGGCAGTGCTGAATAGAAGAGGTAAAAAATGTGCTAGAAGGTATATAACACCAAGCACTAAGAATATGTATGGAACATATGCTTTGCTTTACAAGTCTTCATCTCTGAGACTTTTTGTTTGTTTTTTCAACTCCTCAGTCCTATTTCTAAATTGTTCTGTACTCCTTTCTTTCTTACCTCTTCTGCAGGTTGCCCGTGGACTCTTGTATCTATTTATTTACGTATGGATTTGAGTGCTTATATAACAGGCATTATCCAGAGGAAGAAGTAATTTAAGAAAGAATATATGTGAGGAAGGGACAGGAGGTGCCTTGGAGCATCCCTTCACATGGCAAGACATGGTTTCCTAGAACATGATTTGTTTGGGGGCTTTCAGTTTTTCCCCACACACTGATGTTGCTTTGTGACTGTCTGGGTTGTCTTGCTTTCAAACCACTTGTTAAATTGAGACTCCAAATGTCTGTGATAGAGAGATGCAAGTGTGCTAGACTGGGCCCACTGAATGTACAGATGCCAGACTTATTGGGAGTGACACTGTAAAATTAATATGTACACACTGCAATTTAAAGGATAATATTATGCAAACATTCCTAAGCATGACATGTTAAAAAGTAGTTACATTTTAGACACATCCATTAATATTTTCTCTTGAATATCAAGTACTTCTTCCCACCTGCCATCTCTTCCATGTTTTCACTTGCTATGATGGTTAAATGTCATAAAGCTGTCATAACGCTGTGACTAGGCTTTTTGGTTAGTAGAATCTTGCACAATCTGCATTTATATTGTGCTCAGCATTTTAAAAACAGATTATACATTTCAAGCTGTACCAAAAAGACATATTTTGAATAAGTATTTCTTCCTATGGGGCAGATTCTGAATTGCTTTTGCTGTTTCTAGCATACAGCACAACTGTGTTTTGTCCCTAAACAGTATATGGGAGGGAAAAAAAAAAGGTTAAATGGCTCATTCTGAATCCTCCTTATACTCCCACTTCAGACTTACATTTATGCATATGATGGTGTCACTCACTTTGGAAAAGAAGAAGCAATTTTAGGTGCTCTGTGTTTGCTGGTAGAGATTTAGTTCACAAGTCACTTTACCCACCATTTTAATAGCACTGTTAAATAAGAATAGTAAATTTCTTCCTCCCTGGAGTTTTATCAGCAAGTTCATACTCCCATAATCAGTTGCAGTGGGCCTTTAAAACTTTAGCTCTGCTGCTTCATCTTGGGCAAAAAGTAGCCATCCTAACTTTAAGAAAGTGTCAAGCATAGTTAGGTCATACCCTCCTTCTCCCCACCCCAACCTGTCTCACTCAAACATATACTTTCTGTTCATCTTAGTTTGTGAACATTTTCAGATCTTAACACCTGGATTTAAATGCCAGAATTCCACACTACAACTAAGCAAGCAGATGAATTGCCAAATTCTATAAACAGCCACAGCTCTTGTAGAATCTTGATAGCATTTGAAAGTCATTATTTTATTTTTCTGATCATGGCTTGTCCATTAATGCCATTGTACCTGTGCCCCCAAAAATACTGTGATCTGTTTTCCCCCACCTGAACAGAAATGACTAAAAATAAGAAGAAAGCTTTGGTCGAGGTGGTTTCTTCTTGTTGTTGGTCAGATGGTGTAGAGGCTTGGTGATTTCTTTATAGGCAAATAACTACACCCTTTGTTTTCAAGTATTACTGGAGATTTGAAAACAAGCTGCTATTATAATACCAGCTTTGCCTTTTTGGTGAATAGTAACAGGAAATTCATGCTCTGTGAGCATCTCTTGGCTGCAAAGGATAGGAGAGGCCCATGAGGACCCCTATGTTTAAGGTGTTTCACCAAAGTGTTCCTTCCCCTCCTTCCATCCTTCACAAGGTTTGAGCATCACTTTGAATTTAACCAGTGAAGGTACTTATTCATATGAGTAGTCCCATTATTTTTATTAATACAGATTAGGAGTTTACATTTGTTTATTGTGAAATACTGTGTGACATTCTTCACATTCTATTCTAAGGTACAGAAACCATAATTTTAAGCTTCAATTCATGTGCATTCATTTAGATAAATTAAATAAAAATAATTGCAGTTTAAAACCACCACATTGACAAAAAGCTTCACATTAGGAAATCTACAGTGATGGTCAGGATTCTCAATTGGAGACTTAATAAATTAACCAATAGGCTTAACTATAAACCTGTAGTTGTAATGGCAAAATTGTGAAAATATCACTAGCAACATCATAGCAGGGTATATTAGCATTTGCAGTTTAAGCAGGATAAATATCCTCTTGAAATTATATATTGAAATACTTGAAATTATTGAATTTTATCTCTGAACTGAGCAAAATATATTATGTGGAGTATTGCATTATCTAATGTTTCTCTATTCAAATTTGTTCAAAATGTGGTGCTTGTCAACCTGCTCATTCTTCTAGGGAAAAAAAACAAAGCTACACTGGAAAAAACACAATTTAAGATTATTGTAATTATGTAAAAAATTGATAGATTTGTCCATACATGTAGAACATAGATAAAAGTTTATTATTTATGTTAAAACTGTTATCTTGATTCAGCAAAACGCAAAAGTTTTTTATTATACAGATGCTGAGGTTTCTGGTTTTGTACTCAAATCAGAAAGTAGGACTATTTAGGGACTGATATCAGGAGAAGTTATAAATTGATAGAAATCTTAACCATTAAGTGCATTTGACATTTTGAAGAGAGAAGAGTGACAAAAGAGTAAGAAAATATTTAGATTAGATTATATTCCAACACGAAAATGTAAGCTGAAGTAAGAAGAGCAAATGGACAGGTCTAATCCAAATAAAATATTTTGGCAGTGAGAAATTACAAAATACAGACCACATGGATTACGGAGCAATTTTTTTTCCCTGCACACAACATTTTGGCAGTAACAAGGAGATTAATTACACCTTAGATTAGAATGAACAGTAGGTATCTGTGTGGTTAAGTATTTGAATGGAAATTAAATATTCCTAGAAGTTGTTATCAGTATAATAGACATGATTATACAGAGTAAAAGAATTCATGTTAACCGTTCTGTCATTTAAATAGTACACCAAAGATTTATTTCCAGGAAATAAGTTCCCTCAAAGCACAGAAATCCAAATTTGGAGAGAAGATAAAACTGAACAGTGATTCACTTTATTCCATATAGGTTATTATACTGCTCTTATCATCACAATATCTGATATTACTTTATGGTGGTGCATTACATTATAGGATTAGCATTTCTTGCTTATTGCTCTGCTATTGCAGGATGAGACCTGTAGACTTGGGGGAGAGAGGAATAGGAAAGATGTGAAAACTTGCTGAAATATTAACAAATTGTGCATATGGAAATGTTAATTTAGAGGAGGAAAGAGCTGAAATGTTGAAAATTATATCGTGTTAAGTGAAAGAAACCCATATACATGTCTTGCCTAATACTGCAGAGACTTTTGGAAGTTAAGGCTTGCAAGGGGTTGACATTTGATCCTTGAAGGTTGGTGTCTATTTCAAGAGTAATTCAGAAAAGTGTGACAGATTGCTAAAAGGTATTACAACCTACAAAAAAGGCCAGAATTTTCAACCATTGGATTTTAATCAACTCAATATTTAATTTGGAAAGGGACAAAGTTTCCAAAATATAGTATCCTTATAGCTCTTCTGTGAGATTATTCCAAGGCACAAGTAGTTTTAGAGCCACTTCCCTTTGGTAAACTCTACTGTGCCAAACAATGATTCCTGGGAAACCTGTGACCTTGTGTTCTAACTAAGTGGTGATGAGGAAATACCTAGACAAATTGCATTCAGAATATACTAAAAGTGAGCTTTACAGGGAGAACAAGCAAATGCAATTAAGCTAAAAAATAAAACTGTGTTCAATGCACACAAAAAAATACGAAGCTGAAAATATATAAACAGGCTGAGAGGCCTCTGAAAATAAGCAAGCACAAGCTCGAAAACTATAGATTAAAAAGAAAATCAAACTATTGACTGGACTCATCCTATCAAATAGAAAATTAGTTTGATGATATTTTTAAAACTTCTGCAATCCTACAGTATTTTTGTGTCAGTTTCTTCAGGAAGGTCCATGAAAAATAATTGGTTTTACAGTAATTATTTACATGAAAAAAATGCATAAAGATTTTCTAACTATATATATATATGTATGTATATGTATATATATGTGTTAAAGAAATGGCCACCTAATTAAATGGATAATTCATCTTGATATGATGATGACAATATCAGACTTGAAAATTTAATCATTTCATTTTCATTCATGTCTACCTATAGACCTGTGATCTGAAAAATGGGTCTGAAGCATGTTGAGAACAGGATGTCCTTGCATTGTTTTTATTTTGTATCACAGGTTATTTTGTAAATGTTGTAACTGTGTTTCTCATGGCCATTACACCATTCAGAGTTATGTCTAACAGCAAATGTGTGTTTCATTTTGCAACTTTAAGCAGAAAAACTCAGGATTTGAAATCCCAGTGTTTACTCTACTGCAGGTTTAATTCAGAAAACCATGTATGACTTGAATTTGGTCCCAGTTACCATATAAAAATTGTGCTGGATTTTTACCCAAATCAGTTTATGCTGAATAATCTTGTTTTCTCAAATCCTGAAAAGGCAAACTACACATTTTCCTAGTAGCAATAAGCATTATTTACTGTTTTGAGTGACTTGAGATGCTTAAGGGGTCAAATAAGACCAGCCTGACTCAGACTATAGGTGGGAAAGGCATTCACATCTTGGCATGTTATCAACAGGCAAAAGGATCTGTTGTTAAGCACTGTGTGTGAACTGTACCTCTAGGAACTCACAGTATGATCTTACCTGAAACTGGAATGGTTGCTGCATTCATATTTTTGCAGACTTCATGATTTACATGGCACAACATGACATCAGCAGCAGAAACTGCTTTCTTGACTGCAGCAACATATAAATTACCTTCCTCTCCAGAAGTGAGTATTTTCTCAGTTGCAGTTTCTTGCAGTACTATGTGGACAATGCCAAAAGCAGGAAAAAAAAGATTATTTCCCATCTAAAGGACTCATATTTTTCTATAACATCCACTAATCCATACTAGTTTCTCTTGTGTCCTTTGCTCTTAATTCCAAAGAGAACTTCATGAGAGAGAGAGGTGAAACATTTATTCTGTGATACACTGTACTCAAGAGAGTAGTACATGTATTTCACTGCCATGCAATATTTTAATAAGAGTTCTTAGACTACGTACGTGTCTGTATGTACACACACACTGTAGTATCTGCAGAGTAGCTCAGGATGGGCCATACACCTGTAGAACTGTAACTCCCTAATATCAAAAGTAGATGGGGGCTTGGTTGCATTACATTGACTCAAAAGGTACCGGCTTTTTGGGAGGCGTTGCTGACATAAACAAGCTTGTGATACGTAGTTTTTCTCCAAGAGAAGAAAAAGAGTTTTTGGACTGTGCTGTTAGAAAGCCTTGTTTGGCAAAAACACTATTTTCTGTGATAAACTTGGTTTACAAATACTTCATGATTAGGATTTACATTATGACTGAAAGTGTATACAAATACAATATTAATTTTCTTTATTGTTGTTAAGTACTTCTAACATGTTGCCACATCCTTTGAGAGCGAAGCAGTACTTGTGCTTATTTATTTAGATTGTTGGGGTCTCTCAGGCTCTTCACTGGGCATCCAGATGTCAAGTTATACCCTGAGCAAGAAAGATCACTGATACCACTGAAAGCAGATAGAAGTGGGCAAATGGGGAGGAAATTCAGGAAAATAAGTAGGCACTATTCATGTCAAAACCAATTTTTTTTTGCCAGGTAGATAAGGAGATAATTTACTGGGAAATGCTCCACATACATAGGAGAAGCCACTTGGCTATTTGATTGAAACTTATGGAAGTTGTTGGTAGATACCGGGATAAGATAGTGATCTGAGGTGGACAATGACATATTGATGGATGTTCTGGCTTATCTTAATGATATCTGTTGATGTTTAGATCATGTCAAAAGACTTCAGTAAAGTATAGGAGCTTTATTGCACCAGTTCTATATGTTTGCATAGTTAAACCCAGCATCTGCTATAGGTGGCTTTGTTTTCAGGGCTCCCATACTGAACAAAGCTCTGCATGCTTCCTAATATTGATAGGAATGGTTCCTCTAATTTCAGTGAGAAGGCCAACTGTAGTACAGATGAATACAAGTGTAAGAGTTTGCACGATAAAGGCCTCGAGACATTATATAGACCATTCTTCTCCCAGAGCATGGAAATAAAAGTTTGCCACAGTGTGAGGTGAGGACGTGGTTTCTGCATGCTTTCTGCACAGTTGCATTCTATCAAGTATATGTTGTTAAAATTGATATAGGATGGAGCTCTGAGCGACCTGGTCTCCTGGAAGATGTCCCTGCCCATGGCAGGGCGCTAGTACTAGGTCATCTTTAAGGTCCCTTCCAAGCAAAACCGTTCTATGATTGTATGATTTCACAATCCCGTAGCTGTTATCAGTCCTCTGAGGACAGAACAAGATTCTGCTTGCAGAACTTAACTGCATTTTAACTAAGGGGACTGTTGTCTACATGTTGCATTCCACTTCTTTCCCCCTCGATAAAAGCTATCCAGAAATGCATTCCAGAAATCTGGTTGCTTGGTTTCGTGCTCTGCAAGCAATGGTTACCATAGTGTTTTAGAAAAATACCTTTTCAGGAAGCAGAAATGTAATCAAATACAGTCCACTGAAGTTGTGCTGAATGAGCCATCTGTTAACAAATTGGAAGTAATGCATTTATTGATTAAATCATTAGTAACCTTTAATTTCCCATTACAGCCAGAAAAATAGAAAAAGAGGACAGGAGAATATCTTGAGAAGCATCCCTTTAGGTACCCTACCCTTTGAATGTACCTCATTACTAATGTCTTGTGACAATGTTATAAACTGACTCTGTTCAGCAACTGAGCCTCTCTGGAAAGAAAACCAGACAGTTCTCTCCACACAGACTGAGCACATTTCTGTAGATACTTATCTCTGAGCCACTGGAACAATTAATGCCTCCCAATCTTTAAGCCAGGGTATGCCCAGTACTGATCAAAACTGTTATATTCATACTGGAATGCTCTTGTCCAAATGTTGCTTTACATGTTTTTGTTGGAATAAAAAAAAAAAGAAAAAAGGCAAATTCTTGTCTTTGATCCCAAAGACCTAGGCAATTGCACAAATTTAAAGTAAAATCCCTTTTATGTTCTTAAGTCCATGCAGTGTATGTAAACTAGTAGTTCGGAATTCCAGGCAGAAGTTGAAAGAGAACTCAGTACTCTTTGTCCCAGTGTGAAACAAGAAATAAAGGTCTTCTATTTATTGCTAGGAAAGATAAAACCACCGTCTAGGGACATGACCCTTGTTGGTCCTCTGAAATCTCCTTTGTGCTGTTCAGTCATTCAGTATTGAAAATTTCAAACAAATGACTAACACACTGCGCTATCTGGTTTTGGTTAATGGTCCAACATATTTCATGTTCTTCAATAATCATTCTGTACTTATTTATAATACATCACCCTTTGTCCAAGTCTGCAGCTTTGGCTGTCAAGTGTGAATTAGAACCACCTCTCAAATTCAGGTATGTTTTCAGCTACACTATGGTAACATTGGCTGTGATGAGACTCCTGTCTCCCCATCAAGAAAACAATTTGGTATTAAAATGAAATTCACAGTGTCATATATTGACTGGGACAGCAGATACATGTATTATCATGGAATTCAATGAGCTGTGAAGTCATGAATCATTGCTGAATTCATTTATTAAATATGTATACATAATGTTTGCCATTTATTTTTATTCAGGACTTTCTGGGAAAATGTTCTTAACTGAGTTGCCAAATCAAAATCTTACAAATGTTTTCTCCAGTAAAGAACTTGATTCTGATAGAGATGGATATTGATCAAGTAACCAAGGATCTGGTAGCTAAGATACTCAACTGACTGCATGAAAACTCATCTCAGTGCTGAGTACCCTGCGCTGGTAAGCTGGGAGAAAGTCTTGTGAAAGGAAGACTGGTTGTACACAGGAATATTACCAAAATGCATGAGACGAAAACTAAAGAAATGTCCTTATGTGATTTCACAATGTGAATTTCACATGGAGAGTGTGGAACTGTAATTTAATAAAGAGATAAAGACCTCTCCTATTAGGAAAGGCTGAGAGAACTGAGATTGTTCAGCCTGGAAAAGAGGAGGCTTTGGGGTGACCTAATTGGGGCCTTCCAGTAGCTGAAGAGAGACTAAAATAAAGATAGAGACTATTTGCAAGAACCTGGAGTGACAGGACAACTGGGAATGGCTTCAAACTGAAAGAGAGTAAGTTTAGATTAGATATTAGGAAGAAATTCTCTGCTGTTAGGGTGATGAGGCACTGGCACAGGTTTCCCAGAGGAGCTGTGGAAGCCCCATCCCTGGAAGTGTTTAAGGCCAGGCTGGATGGGGCTCTAAACAACCTAGTCTAGTCTCTGTCTCATGGAAGCTGTCTCTGCCCATAGCATGGAATGTTGGAATGGGATTATCTTTAAGATCCTTTCCAATCCAAACCCTTCTATGATTCTATGATTTTGAGCCATGTTGCTCTAAATTTTCTCAAAAACAATCTAATGTAATTAGCATTGCTTGACTCAACACGAGTTTTCTGTTATTTCTGTGAGTTATCACTTCCAAACGATGCAGTATCTTTTCTGCAATGACACCAACCACCCGCAGTGTGCCTTTTTATCTGTTTGACTTTGTATAGAAAATGCCAATTCATTGAAAAAAAAGCTGCTTTCATTAGCAAAATTTCCTTTTACCAAAAATATTGAAAAAGATAGTGTCTAGAAATTTTCAACAACCACAGTAATTTTTGTATTTTAAATTACTTTTCAGACCTTTAACATATATTTAATGTAAAAATAGTTCCCCTCTCCACAATTCAATAACCTGTAAATTATACATGTATAGTGGGAGTAGGAGTTAAGATCCAGAGTCCTCTCCCCTGCCTTTGATCACTCATAGCCTGCTCAATCTTATGAGAAAGCTCCATGCCTTTGATCTCCTCTGTCTCCTTCTCTGTGTTGTTCAGGTTATGTGAAGATGTTGATTATTTTGAAGTGTACATTTTCCTCACAAAATTATGCCAATTCAAACTAAAAAAATCGGAAAGAGTAACCATTTATACTAAAAATACTGAAGAAGTCAAAATCTCAACTGAATATTTAAAATATTTTAATGTACAAAGTGTTAATTGCTCCAATATAAAAGTACTTCAAAATCTAGGTGTGAAGTACTGTGCTGTTTGGAGTGAGATTATTTTGCAGACTTCAAAATTCACAGTAAAAGAATTGAAATAGTGTATATATACAACTGTTTCCTGTACAGTTTTAATGATTTTTGCTGCAAACTAAGTGATCCTTTAGTCTGTTGAATCAAAAACACACCTTACCTTGGTCTAAAATGCACGTTTGTTCTTTTCAACTAAGAGTTATGACCTGACCAGGTTTTTTTTTAGCCAACAGAACTCAACCTGCTAGCAATGTAAGCCAGCAAAGTGCACACATAGGTCCCATATTTTTTTAATTAAATTAACAAAATGTGGGGGTATTTTTGGATATGGTACATACATATCTGCCTGCAAAGGATTCTGATGTTTTGGAAAGTACTGTCCAGGCTTGTAGGAATATAGGGACCTAAAGGCGTATGTAATGTCCTTCCTGAAATAATTAATCATGTTTCAAAAATGCTTATTTCCTCTCTGTGCCCACAAACTCTGGCATATTGAGGTATAAGTCTGTGTCATTTATAGCAGCTGAGGGATAGGTGACACACAGCTTGTGTTCTACTGAGGTCTACTTTTGGCTCAAGGCAGCCAACCAAAAATGCTCCTCTTAAATAACATTCTATAAGATTTTGAGGTATGAGCAGCCAGGATTCATACATGGCCATATGGGAAAAGTGTACGCTAAAAACATAAAAACTCTCTATCACTGATGGAAAAATCAATGGTACAAAGAATGCCCTCCTGAAACCCTAAAATACCAGTTATTCAGGCCAAGAATGAGTCCTAGGAGAAATAAGTGCCCCCGGAGGACCTTTGCCACAGAACCTGGTGGACGGTAGGGAGCAAGAAGTCACCTGAGCTTTCCACTGAGTTACATCTGTGGAATGCCAGACCCATGAGGATTTTTTGTTCTGAAGCTTGGAGGGGATTGCTGTTGTGATGGTGTTCTCTACATGTAGGCCTGCAGCTCTGCTAAGCATTGCTGCAGTTTTTGGAGGGGTGCATTGGGATGGGAGTTACACTGGGACAGCTCTAGGCACGAAGCACGCTGCTAAATCAGGTATTAGTAAAACGATTTCTGTCTTCAATTCTGCCTATGCTCATCCTTGTCTTGAAGAGGTGCTAGGGAAAGAAGCAGACATTGCTTTTTTTGTCACAAGAAGAAGGCATGTAAGGAATTTTTTGTTGTTTACTCTTCTTGATAGCTGATCCTCTGTGTGCACTGTACCCCTACTCTAATGACCAGGAACTATATTAAGGTATTTTTGGATTTTAATTTTCAAAGGTAGTGGCCAAGTTGGTGCAAACTGTGTGGATAGTATTTAGAAATCATCTAATTCAAGGTAATACTTAGGATTCAGTGCAATGTACTTAACACTGAGCAAGGTCAGGTATTCTGTGCTGTGTACAGTAATGATAAATTGTTTATGAAGACAAGTTAATATTTAGTTCCTTTGGCTCTACAACTGGTAAAAACATTTAACTGCCGTGTTACTTAGGGCGTTTGAAGAGTGATGTGCTAAAAGTTTCTAAATTTGGGGGGAAAATGATGCTTCCGATTTTTTTCATCCCCTGAATGGTGATGATAATGCTCAGTCATATTTGTACTTAGATCTGGAACAGACAAACGAGGTAAAGGGAATGCACAAAGTGTTTTTCTGTGTCTAAGACTGAGGGTATATGAGGTTATTGAATGTTTCACCTCTTGCTGTGAATTTATTTAATGTTTCTGGAGTGGCGGGTGAAGTAAAAGGGAACCGAAACAAGCACGTTGAAGGCAAAACTGTGGCAAAACTCTTCCTGGCATCAGGTTTGGTTTGATATAACACCACAGTATTTTTACCTGTCTGAGTCACTGTGCTGTTGTTTGTGGAGAAAGTGCCGTATCTTTTTGTGCCTGAATTATCACCTGTAATAGCCTAAGCTTTTCTAAGATATGGGGAATGGCAATTCAGCCTGGCTTTTGCTTGGGCCTTGCAATGGACTCCTCTCTGGACTCCTCCAGCACTGCAGCCATGATGTTTATTCTACAAGTGTGCTTCCCTGTGAAGAACAGAAGGGTATCTCCTTTTTGTTCTGAGTTCTTTCTTTATACTGTGCAAGAGTTACTGGAAAAGGCTCATCTGAATTTTCAGTGTCTGTTTCAACTCATTATATTTGTACCCTTTGATATTTATGAATATCTGCACTCTTAAGGGAAGAGCTAATCTTAAAACATCTGTGAATAAGGCTTTGCTTGCATGAACAAGAGTACTGGATCTGCACTATTCAGTTTTTGTCGCTATTTATTTTTAATTTTCTTTCTCCAGCAGTAAAGCAGAAAGAAGGTTGTGAAGATCAGGTGCCCAGCCATACAAAGTGACCAAAACGTTAAATAAGTTGCAGGCAACACAGTAAAAAGTTTCAAGAAGGAATTTAAAACAAAATTGTTCATGGAAATTTCAGAAAGAGAAAATTACACTTAAATTTGTGATGAATGACATCTCTGGCTCTTACCATAGAGCATCTTGCTTAAGCCTCTTAATTCAGTGCTGTTAACCTTAAGGCAGAAAAAACCAGAAGGCATAGTGCCATTTGAAGATAAAATTAAAGTAACAAGCAGATGATAACTTTTAATTTGCATGCATTTTACAAATAATTTTTGTCACCCCTATGTACTAGGGCCTTTGAGAATGTAATCTGCAGAGCAGGACCATTTTATTCTAGTGTTATGCCGTGCAATATAGTATGTTAAAGTTATCCAGAAATGTGCAGCATATCCACCACTTGCATGTCCTCTTTGCTTTGTGTTTTTTCAGCTTTTAACTTGTAGTTTTAAAGTTTTAAGCTTGTTAGTTTTGTTTTTGTGATCAAGGAAAAACGTGGAAGAGCAGATTCCCATCATCCCCGTCCCTTCACTCCGACACTGTTGCTCTGTTTCTTTCCCATTCTCTCTCAGGTTTGCTCTCATATCCTGTGTGGGTTGCCATTGCCCAGGGAAGGCTCTGGTTTTTTTCTTTCCAGTTGTTTTGCAAACTGCCTCTTAAGCTAAGAAGATTGGGTTGATGGTTGTTCTGTGGGAGTTGAGTACAGACATAGAAACCGTATTTGTCTGTGAACAGAAACCCTCATCCCAGCCCAGATTTCCTGTCCTCCTTGCCTTCCCCTTGCTGCCTCCTGAGTGGAGGAAGGATTGGTACCCTCTTCTCCCATGCAGAGGTTGGTCCTGTGCAGCTTCCCTCCTCTCTGTCTTCTCCAGTTGTGGATAAAGAGGGCCAGGCACTCCCACAGATATATCTTTTTAGTTCCTTTTGTGTTGCCCCTGTATTGTTTCATAGGGAAAGCACTCTGAGGTTCATCTACGTTTCTAATTGTTGTCAGGCACATATGCAAGTGATTTTTTTAACAGCTTTTTAACATCCTTTTTGAATATTGGTGAAGTCAGTACTCATTACTGAGGGCTAGCCACATGTTGAAGTGTTTTTCCACTCATGGAAAATGAAAAGGACTGTGTAGGATGCTATGCCTGTCATCCCTCAAAAGCTGCTCCTCAAATTTGCCCAGCTCAGACTGTCTATTATTTGTAATTAGTGGCATACACCCTTCTGATATCTGAAAGTCAGACTGTTCCCTTGTCCTTTTCATATACCACCACTGATAATAATAGTAGTAAATTTGAACAGGATATGAATTCTTTGCTGTTTAGTTGGAGGTTTCTGCTCAATTCAAATGAAACCATTATTTTTCACTGTGATGCAAAATGCACCTGGGTTTGTAGGTGGCACCCTTGTGAGTTATTCTGTTGGAGACACTGATGTGTTATGGCTTAAAGATTTTTATGGTTGATGGTAAAACGTAAGGTGGGATGAACTGGAGTCCCATGTGCCCTGTTAGAAAAAAAATGTTAAACCCTAGCCTGATCTATTTGCTCAAATCAACAAGAAGTCTACTAAAATGATAAAATGTAATCTTTATTTTCAGTTTCTACATAATTGTTAATGAAAGACATTTGGCTGTCTGAGTTTTATGAGCCTGAAGAAATTAATTTATTTTAAAATAATCTCTGAGATATATTATTAAATCTCGAAGATATTTACAAGAGAATCCACCTATCTTTCATTTTATGGCTGAGACATAATGACATGCAGAGTTAGCTTGTGGTTCTTGGAAGTCAGTGCAATTCCTGTGGTCTTGTGGCAAGTAGCTGGAGTGATAAGCATCATTTCCACTTATTGATAGCACTTACTCAGCCATCTTTAGCTCATAGGAAAGCAAAAAAGGTCTCTGGACTCAAGACCACGCACGCGGCATTTTGCTCTGGATGACCATTTGAGAGAGCTTAAACCATGTCATTGCATCAGAGAGCTTTCCTCCAGCTGTGGGCCCTTCAAAACCTTCAAATCTGGAAAAGAGAGGAATTAAGCCATGGGCTGGTTTACTGGGGCCATAGTGAGCTTCTCTTTTGGAAGACAGCTCCCACCAGTTGACCAGAGTGGGGCTGACCCCAGGTTCACTGGCTCAGCAGGGTCACTTCCATCCCCTGATGTTGTACCCAGCACCTCTTCACGGCCCCTTACCACTCTTGGGCTGTGGTGGCTGCATCTTCTCCCCAGCCCACATCCCACCAGCACTGCCCCTTGTCATTCTTAGAGGCTGCCCCAAGCACTGTCCTCCCAGCCACACCTGCCCTCCCAGAAACCTCGGTGAAGGCCCCTGTGGTGTGTCAGGAGCAAGGCAGGGGCCAACCCACACTGCCAGGCTGCCCCTTGCACCTCCCTGGTCCCAGCTGGGGGTGCAGCCCCTGCAGCCCTCCCTCTGAGGGCTGTGCCACCATCATAACCATCTTCCTCTACTTCAAAGCCCCCATTCTCACACTTCCTTCCTTCGGTAATGAACCTTCAATTTCCTCCAGGTAAATAAAGTGAAAACTGGAAAGAACTGTAAAACAAAACATAAAAGTAGCTGAGCTGGAGAGTTACAGCCCGCAGTGTCCCTGGGAATGGGTTTTCCTGTCCTCCTGCTGCGGTTCCTAGCCTGCTGTCTCCCACTTTGTTTGCCTTTCCTTCCCAGCTGTAAGCTCTCTGGAGTGCAACCTCCTCTTGGCAGGAGCATTTGTAGCGATGCTAATAGGTAGAGAGGCTCCTCCCATGGCTCCAGTTTTATTAATTGGAGGATCAGAGAAATTACCACGTTTTTAACA
Source organism: Empidonax traillii (assembly GCF_003031625.1). Classification (NCBI taxonomy): domain Eukaryota; kingdom Metazoa; phylum Chordata; class Aves; order Passeriformes; family Tyrannidae; genus Empidonax; species Empidonax traillii. The sequence goes on along the minus strand of NW_020955369.1, from coordinate 2,019,662 downwards.
TTGCCTTTGCAGTAGCTGTTAAGTTGCATGGTGTAGAAACAGTGAGCTCATTTGCTCACAACACAGAGCTCTGAGGTCATTCCTTCTGTACGAGGTTTTTGAGGTGCTGGGCGAGCATGTGGCAGTAGGTTACGTGGTATTTTCATTTGGAAGTGACATTTTAAGTGACATTTTACTTTAAAACAATAACTGGGCAAAATTGAAATTACAGGTCTGTAGAAGAAGAGTAATGCCTATTACTTAGTCTATTTAGGAACTTTCATCGCTTATAAATTCTGCCTGATTGCATCTCTCTCTTTTCACAAAATCCAGTTTAAATGCATTTTGAAGAAGGGAGGGTGCTGGCTGGTTTCAAATGTGCTGGTTTGCAAACTTGCAGACCAGCTGTCCTACTCACTAGTGAAGATAAGAGGGCTCAGATGAAGGGTTTTGTGCTGCTGGAAACACAACCAGTTTTCTCAGGAGATTGCTTTGAGGGAGATGGCAGCAATATTGCATCCCACAGTTGCTGGTGGGTATTGCCGCATGCATGTGTAATTTGTGCTAGATAAAATCAGGAGGTAATAAAGACAGGTAAAAAGAAAGAATGAGAGATCTGCTGTGTAGTGTTTTTGTGGGGTTTTTCCCTTTCTTTTCCTCTTTTTTTAATTAGGGAGAAAAAAAATGTCCAGGGGATGCCACATTAACTTGGGGAGAAGTGAGTGCTGCTTTAAATCAGAAAATTTGTGTTATACCAAGTGCTTTATTTTGGGAGCCATTTCAGTATGTTATGAAGGAAAGTTGCAGACTAGGCGTGTTTACTAGACCTTTAATTGCTACATTTAGGAGAAAGGCGCTTTTTTTCTTCTTCTTCCCTCCCCCCTCCCCTTTTTAACGACAAGAAGCCAGAGTTTGCTGTGCAAATGAAGCAGGCTTTGCAAGAATCAGATTCACTTTGGACGACTCTTCACATTCCTCGTCATCATTACATTAGGCAGCACAATTCCATCTCTGGTTGATGGGCAGAAAAAGTGGGCAGCCTGCCAGGTAGACGTTTCCATGGCTCCCAACCCCCAAAGGTGATGCGTTTTTCAGCTAATTCAATGAAGAGTGGGCTGAACTTTGGGTATAAACTAGACAATAGCTGCCTTCGCAGTATCAGCAGAATGGTTTATGGGAATGCACTCCACATTTGGCAGAGCATCATGTGACCTTACGGCTGAGATTTTGTGATGGTGCCAACGGAGACTTGGAAAGCGGTGCCCATTCTGACTTTTTTCCTCTTTTCTTACATGGCTCAGAAAATGGTGGATCTTAATACTTGACTTTAGCCAGACTCAGCAAGCGATTGAGCTTTGAAGCACAACTTTGCCTTTATTCTGGCTTTTTTGGCACACCACCAGGAGGCTGTCCCTTTCACGCCTGATAAATTCTGCTTCTTATCTCCAAATAGAAAAAAAAGAGAAAGAAAGAAAATATAAGCAGAATATTTATACTCCATAACTGCGTTTTAAAACCACGCATTTTATTTTTTTTGTTGATGGTGTGTAGTTTAGAGTGTCTGAAGGATAGAAGTTGGTTTTTTATTTTTCTGGTGGCTTTTTTTTCATCTTTTTTTTTTTTTTTCTTCCTTCTGCTTAACGAACAGGCATTTGAACTGGGCAAACGGGGCGACAGCATTGAACATGAGCTCATTGCAGCGTAGTGTAGCGTAGTGTAGCAAACTGGCACCCTGCCTTTTTACCCCTTTGCTCGGGCAGATTTGTGCAATCCCCATTTATAATACCGGCGCAGGGGCGAGGTGAATTTTCTGGTCTCTCCCCACCTCTTGTCCTGTGCAGGCAGTTGCGGCAAGGATTGGTGCAGCTTTTGCGCAGTGCTTTGTGCCTGGAATTCCGAGAAGAGCGAGAGAGAGAGAAGACAGGCATCCTGGTCTTCTTCCGAGAAAGAACAGGAGCCCTGAGAAGAAGAAACAAATCTGAGTTTGTCCTACATACAAGAGTGCAGAGAAAAAAAAAAAAAAAAAAAAAAAAAAAAAAAAAAAAAAAAAAAAAAAAAAAAAAAAAAAAAAAAAAAAGTGACTCTCCTGCTTCCAAAAAAAAAAAAAAAAAATTCTGGCATGTTTCACTACAGAGGCATCAGGACGTGTTAAAGCTTCTTAAAACAGTGTAACAAAATGAACACAGGAGATTTTAAGTAAAAAAAAGAAAAAGGAAAAAAATAACGAAAAAGGACAGAAGGAGTGAATTTTTTGTTTGCTTGGTTTTTTCACTATTGCTCAGATAGCAGTATTTGGCACTGGGTGAAAACGTACCTTTCATATCAGGTATAGCTTCTGTTTCTTTTTTTCCTCTTTTTCTTTCTTTCTTTTTTTTTTTAAGTTGTTTTAAACATGTTTTGCAACTGAGTTCTTGTGTATTAATTTTAACATAGCTGTTCACACTTTTTAAAACTAACTTTTTGGGTGTGTGTTTGATCTAATACTGCTAAAAATAGAAAGTAAACAAAAAATTTAGGGTCTATAGAAATAAGTGGTTAGGCACATTTTGTCTTAGCTAAGCACTGGAGTTATGCGAAGATCTTAATGTTACATTTACTCAGTTGAAGCTTTGGTTATCTCTAAGAAAGTTGTGGGTATTTAGATCTGGTTGCTAAGGAAATTAAACTCTTTTTTTACAGTGTGACTCATGCTTTCACTTTCTAAAGAGGAGAAGTGGAAAAAAAAAATAGTGTTAAACTGCAGGAAAGGATCGCTCTTGTAGCCAGTATATTAAAGTTGTTATTGAGTTAATTCATATATGAGTTTCTTACAGTTTGTATCTAAATCCATTACAAAGAAATCAGTGTGATAAGCACTGGAATAAAAGGCACATTATTGGGACATTCATAAAGTACGCCTGGTTTGCAGCTAGTAACAGCGACTATTTTAAGATGTTCAGTAAAGCAGCACTTGTCCAGGAATAGCTGAAAATAGTATTTAAAATACCCATTCAGAATGTTTGTGATAAGTGCATGTACAGTTAAAGTAAGTTTTGAGCATGTGACGCTTTAGTAGAGCTTTTTTCTTAAGGCGTTTGTCTGTCTCTTGTAACATATTCCTAGGCAATTAGAAGAGTGTGTAACAAAATTCATTCTGACTGACAGATTTTGAAAAGCTCAGCCAAATCGTTGTTTTATGTAGTTTGGATTTATTTTTTTTTTATATATATTTTCCTAGTCTATATAATTTATGTTAAAAATACATATGTCCTCAGCTTGAAATTACTTTGAAATTATAGTGTATCTTTCATCAGAAAGTCTTATAGTTTGGAGTTTTTTTCAAAATGTTCGTGATGTGCGTGTGTCTAATAAAAAACTTTGTAAATGTATTATGGCTTTACAAAGTAGAATTGTTTTAACGTGTACTTCATTTTTTGTGCATTCATGATTAGACAGTAACTTCTAAGATTATATGCCAATTTTGCTACTTTATATTTTTGTTGTTCTGCAGTGAATTCTGGGAAATTGCTGAATAGAGACCTTATGTATACGACACATACATCTCCATATACCCATTTTGGACCAGAAATAGTTTCTTAGATTTATGGTGATCCTGCCCTCCCCAGTAGTTTTGTTGGAATAGTTTTGTCATTCGTACCTAAGCCTGTTGAGAAACCAAGACTTGCATAAGCTTAAAATAACTTTTCAATATTCTCTATTTTCTTTCCCCTCCCATAATTTTTTGCAACTTTTTTTGATTTAAGCCACATACTTTATCCCAGTATTTCTGTGAAGTTCCAGACCAAATAACCTAATTGTGTTCACTGTTTGATAAAAAGTGCTCCCTTTTGTTAAGTTTGCTCCTTCCCTTCCGAAATTCCTAATGTAAATTAAGTATTTGTTGGGTGGAAAAAAACTAGGAAATATTAAAAGATTTCCTTTGCCAACATATGCGTGTTCACAGCATGTCTTCCCATGGTTTTGAGGAGGGGCGCCAGCAGCGTGTCGGGTTTATATCCTAAAAGCATAATTACTAATTTTGTGTATGTTTCATGTTGTTCAGAAAACACTTCACATGAAGCAAATATTTCAAAATCTTTCTCTCACTTTTTTTTTTTTAATTTTAGTGACAGAAAAAATCAAAATGAAAAAAGAAAATGAAGAAGTTAATTATACCAGAATTCAACGAAGGTAATACAGTGATCTTAATTTTTTTTTTGTTAAAAAATAAAGCTATTAGCAAGAACATGAAGTAGTTTAGATTTTGATAAATTATTTCCTTAAGAGAGCCTACAAATATGATTTCAGATATGTGTATTACACTTTGTTCTCATTACTTTGTGTTGGGAATGTTGCAGTTTATGTAGCTGTACAAAGCAGTAGCTTTATGCTGTATGTTTACATGAAGTCTTAGAATTGATTGAAAAATCAAAACCTAATTTGTTTTTTTGGTTATGCCTAGTAAATATATCATACATATATAATATAAATATTATATATTTTTTATTACATTCATATTACTAGTATATTTATAATGCATTTTTTTTTGCTAGTATTTAACTATAACGCAGTGACCTATCATTTTTGATATGTGGAATATGTCTTTTATTCACAAAAAGGAAAAAAAAAGAAAATTGGAAGAGCAGTTTTATAGCGCTTATGAAATCATTCTGTAAGTTGTCTATGCAGTCTGCATACTTATTTCTGATACTAGGATAGCTATTCTAGTTTGAGAGTCTTGTCTTTACATATTCTATCTCCTCAGTGTCAGCAGAAAACAACTATAAAAATACCATTCCTTCTGAATGCTGAAGTGTTGCATATAAAGTGAAAGGAAGTTTAAAAGAGGTTGTTGTGGAAAAATAAATTAACATTATTTTAAAATGCAAAAGGGTGTGCTTGAACATGCAACATTTAATCCACTAAGTTAAAAAAAGAAAAGGAAAAGGTAACTCACTAATTTACAACCATTATTACTGAGCTTAAAATACATGTTGCAGTCTGCAAGAAAATGAAGCGTTGCCCTGATAAAAAAACTTTGCTATTGGCAACATTTATTTTCCTAAAAAGAATTTTGCCCACCTATGGCAGAATTAGGCCTTTGGTGCAAACTAGTGCAAGGAAGGCATTAAAACTCTACTGAGACAGAGATTTCAGTAACCCACTGAAATCAAAAGGCACCTTTCTGTAGCACCTGGTTTTCAAATTATACCTGTATCTTATGCCTGTATTTTACAAATGCATTTGTGGTGGTATTGTTAAAAGTTATTCTGATGTGTGAGAGGTTCTGCTTCAAGGTGCAGTGTTTATCAGTGCTTTCGTTTAGAATATGAAAGTTACAAAACTGTTGTGTGTCTCACCTTTCTGAATTACTCATTATTGCCCTGAAGGACCTGTTTTCAGTCTGTTGTGTGGAGTACCACTACTTTTAGTGTGTGATAATTTGTATCGTATGTTGCCCGTCACAAGAAGGAAGGATTTGTTGTAGGCATTAACCCTGGAGTTTTACAAGTTTGCGTTTCCACTTGCATTCCTATTATTAGGGACTCGCCTTGATGGGAGGATTAGTGAATAAAATATACAAATCAACCTCTTTGCTTTGAATTATAGCCGTTGTTTAATCAACAAGGTACTGTGAAGCAGTATGTAGCTGCGGTGTAAGTTGAAGAAATAGCTAAGCGGTCTTGTGAATGTTATATGGCAGCAGCACTCCAGTGTGCCTCACGCCTTTCGGATTTGGTGGGGTGATTTTTATTTTGAGTTGTAGCACATGATATGAGCTCAGACACAAAGGACAAACCTGTATTGTTTACTTGTATGTCATGTCCAATTATTGATTCCAGTCTCGCCTGCTGTGTGCCCACTATAGTCAGGTGCAAGTTGGGAGTTGAGGATTCATTGTTAAGGCAAAGAGTGCGCAAAAAGGATGTTAATTCCTGCTGAAGACAAACAATGTTGTGCCATCAGTCTGTTAAAAAGAGAAAATAGGTTTTCTTCCGTTTTCAAACAGAAACTAGTTACAAATCTTTGGCTTGTTTGTTGCCTCCACCATTAACGCAGTTAAGCTTGAAGCAGCCTTCTTTGCTGTAGATGGTAATAATTTCAGTCTTGAATACTCATATCACGTCATATGTTTGTTTGTTTAAAGTCTTCTGCGTCTCCCTTTAAAAGGAAAATTGTAATCAGCGATGCCAATTGGCATAAACCCGTAGATCCGATCTTGTGTTGAAACGCACTGCACAAGCTCGCTTCTATGGGTCTGTGTCAGTGTGGTGATCTGGCAAAAGTCTGTGTAGCACACACCACAGTGGTATCTGACAACAAGCCCAAATGAGTGTACAAAACTATACTGGGTTTTCCATTGCCTTATCTCCTTATCTTCAAACTTGATTAAGTGGTTTGTTCTTTTATTGGTTGCTTTAAGCACACTTGACTTAATATCTTACTAAAATTTAAGAAAAAGTGTGAGGGAATTGTAGGGTTTCCAATGAGGGAGTGTAGGATATACCATTTCCTGGCTTTGTTAAATATACTATTGCATGGTATTACACTAAAAAAAAAAAAAAAAAAAAGTAGAAAAACCCAGAAGATTTTTCTATTTTATTTTTATTGTAAAACAAGGCCAAATATCCATTTCTTTCCAGAAATGTAGTTGGGCTTGCATCGTTCCTATCAAATATGTATGTATATATATATACGTGCACACAACACACGTATATATCTTTATACATATATAAACAGCGCAAAACAGAAATCCTGCCTCTGCAGTAGAAAAACCTACCTAAGAATATGTCTTATTGTCTGAAAAGTGGGGAATAACTGCAGTTGAAAGCCTACCCCCACGGGAAATATGTAGGCCTATTTCAAAGAAAGGCTGAAGAAGTGAAGAAGACTTTATGGTCACCGTCGGAAGCTGTGTGCATCCGGGTTGAGGTAGTAGGTTGTATGGTTTAGAGTTACACCCTGGGAGTTAACTGTACAACCTTCTAGCTTTCCTTGGAGCACACTTGAGCCATCGAGGAATTCATCACCACTTTAATCTGATCAGGGAAAGTATGCAAAAAAGGTATTGTTTCATGGCTGTACATAATGAACACTCTGAGGCTTTATTAATGTTGAAATAGTCCTGATGACTTGATTATTTCGTTTAAATCCTATTATGAACAATGCTGACACGTTGTCTTAATGGGCTGTGACTATGTACTGCAGACACTTAAGGAAAGACTGATGATTATTTTCATGTCATTAACAGGAAAGCTTTAAAAGTGTATTTTGATTTATAAATTCAGGAAAATGCCACATACTTAATGCTTCGTTCTTTCTTCATGGAAACAACTCATCCTACACAGTTGTTTTTTTGTTACTGTTGTTATATAGGTGCACATTTAAAAAAAATGAAAATAATATTTTTTTCTGTACTTACAATAACTTTCTGAAAAGTGTTTCATGCTCCTGCTTGGATAGTAGCAGGCAGTGTCCCAGGTTGATCCCGGTCTTCCTTGGATTTACAAAATTCTTGCTTTGTGCCTGAACAACTCAATGTTTTAAACTCAGATCCAAATGACCTGCAGACCCACCTGTGTTCTCACTTTGTGGAGATTCACATGCTGCTCAGCCCAGTCTCACCCTGGGGTCTTAGCCCCCATGTCCTTACACAGCATGTCAGGCTGACCCTGAACCTCAATGCCCTTGTCTTTTTAGGCCCAGAATTAAGTTCTGGTGCACCTTTCTGACTCAGCAGGACTTGGAGAAGTGACACTCCCTCTGTGAATGGTTCCCAAAGCACTGGGAACTTCTGCCAGTGGCACTTTGCAGCACTGGGTGCTTTTACCCAGGTGGGTCAGGTGCCATAGACAAAATCATCCCTCCTCTGTCCTAGTGTTCTCTGTATGTTTGTGTGCCTTTCCTAAAAAAACAAACAAACAATCCCTTAAGATCTGCACATCTCAGGAGCAGGTGTCCTAATAAGAAGAGAAAAAAAGAACTGAGTGTTTATGCAGTTTAAGCATTCCCAGAAAAAACTATGGAGCAAGAAGGAAAAAGACTGTGCTTAGGTATTCACCATGATTCTTTAAGTGAGGGCTGCTTCTGAAAAAGATCTCAAAGATGAGGTCTCCTCAGTGTGATGGAACATATTGCTGCCAAAGTCAGAGCATCTGGACAAGGCAGTGATGCTCATTCCAAAATAGTTGGGAAAAACTGATACTCCCTGTTTCCACATGCTTTTCCATAAAAAGTAAAAGGAGTGTTATTTTCAAGAATATTAATTTATAATTCAAGGCAGTAATAGTGATAATTTTGATGGAAAATTATATAAGTTTGTTGACATAAAGCAAAAGAGTGGAGCAATGCCCCTGTGGTGCTGTGTTTATGGGGACACCACTGACGTGGGCACGCCAGACTTCCATGGGATAGGGAAAGGGAGAAATGTGGCTATTCCAGATGGGGTGAGGGCTCTGGTCCTGGAGCTCCCAAGTTAACAGCAAATAGTTCTTTCTTAAGGGTATTTTGAACCCCTGCATATCAGGCTTTACTTTTATTGGAGGTGAACATAACAATATGTTCAATATTTCCAGTGTTTCATTGGTTTATATTCTGCAACAACAAGGAAAGTTAAGAATGTTTATTTTCAGTGGATTTGACAATTGATTGTGTTTTGGTTATTATTTTCTTTCCATGTCTGTCTATTCAAAAAATCACTTGCTTACAGGCCCCTGTTTGACTCTTTCTATCTCAGCTTAAGGCTTACCTGACCACTCTCCTAGATAAGGAATCAAAAGAGGAGATGAAAATGGATTTGGTCTCTCTTTTTAACAGCATTTATTCTCAGTGATGATTGTTTGTGATAGGAAATTGGTAAAGAGGATCTGTAGGACAGGTGGATGCAGAATGGATTTTAAGCCTAGCTTAAAGTATGTGGGACAGAGGAGAGATGAGGCTGAGTGAATCAAAGCTACTCCAAGTTAATGGAAAATGCTTGAGGGAGCAGTGGCTAAACGGGGGGATAGAGAGGAGGCCTCTGTCAACCAATGAAGCTTAACAGGGACCACTCTCAATCTGAATAAAAACTGTCATATCCTCTGTGCATTCAAAAGGATACTGGTCATCAGTATGTTTTCTTCTTTCTCTATTTTAATTTTTTTTTTCTTTCGTAGTTTAAGTTCACTGGAAAGAAACATTGTAATTGCTGGTTTCTGCCAACAGAGCAACAGGTGTTCAAATCCTTTTATATTAATTCTTCAATTAGTTGCAAAATAAGGGGGATTGTTTATACTAAGCTGAACTGAATAGAAATGACTGATGCAGAAAATGTGGGAATGTTTCATCTGTCCTTCAAAGGCATGATAAATTTGTAATTCTGTCAGGCATAGTTGCAGGTTGCTATGCAAATTTTCATTGCAGCATCACCAGCTTTAATGAATACCCATTTTCTCTATTTCTTTCTCTGTTCTTTAATTTAAGGTTTTGCCCTGTAATGTGCAATACATTGTTTTGGTAAGAGTTATCAAGTTACGAGCAAAAATGAATGAGACTGTGAGGTAATTTTGAAGCGGATTAAGGTAGAGAATGAAAAACAAAGGGGAAAAAAGCTATATTAAGAACAGCTGGATGGAGTTAGGTTCTTCTGTGATTTCATTTTAAAGTCATAAAAAATATTGTCTGTTTTAGGTGAAGTCTGGCATTTTTTACCTTTACAGTGTGCTCGGAATATTAGTCAGTCACATAGACTCAACATTACACTGCTATGATGATTCTGTGGTAAATAAATGCACTTTGTAACACGGCTACACGTGGATGTGTTCCACTCTAGGGCCCAACTGAGAGTGTTCGTTTCTGCAATTAAGTCATAACATTGTCGTCCTCGTGCCTTCATGTTGCTTCTTGCATTTGGGAGAAATTTTCATTAGGATATTTGGGGAAAATCTTGAGATCCAACTGACCCGCAACTCCCAGTGGTTTCTTTGGGAGACACAGGTCCTCAACCTTTCACGAGTTTGGTCCTACAGAAGAACTGACTGCAGAGGCACTGACCTGCCCAGCACCCGTTTGTTTGCCACAATTCCCTCAGTACAAATTAAGTGTTATCCATGACCTTAGCCCTGCTTCCCCACACACAAACTTGCATCACGGTAAAAATGCACCTTAATGCCAGATCCTGTTTGTCTTTAGTGCAAAGTCACTTCAGGGAGCTGGGGAGCATTTGTATTTCCTTCTGCAGCCCGGAGTGCCTGTGTCCAGATGCATGTCCAAAGAAAACAGAGTTTAAAGGGGCGTTTCTGAGTTAATAACTGTGGGTCAGATGCACTAATAGAGAGTGGCTGTTTTGGGTCCAGCCATTTTGAGGCCTTTCTGTGGTATAAAGCTGCCATTAATCCAGTTTACCAGAGCAGGTAAAGTAAGTTATTAGGAATTTTGCGCTGTTGAAATAGCACAGAATAGTCAAAATACATGAGGAATTTCTCTTCTTGTCGTTTCCCTTCAGCAAAAGAAAATGCTGAGTTTCACTTGGTCTCATCCTTTGTTTAACTTCCTCCTCATCAAAAAAGTTCTTAAAGAGATTTTTAGATAAAGAATGTGGTAAATTATCTTAAAGCAATCCCAGAAAAGGTTTTCCTTGCAATTCTGTCCTTTAAAAATGACAGGCAGCTTTTAGTAATCTCTAAAACTTGTTTATTGAAGCTCTTCAGCAAGAGACCTGTGATAGGTTGCTGTAAGTTGGAGTAGAAGCACACCTGAAATTTTTCAAATTTTTTGAATATGGTTTCATATGACATCTATTAAGAACAGCTTCTGGTATTTTTAATAAAACTAAAACTAAATACGTCTGGCAGGCCCTGTTTAAATGAGAGTATTGCTTTTATTGCTGCTAAATACAAGTTTGAAAAGCTAATGCTTTTGAATTATGTAGTGCAAAAAAATTACATTGTTTCTGCTTTTTCTCTTCTCGCATAGTAAAAATATTTACATCACAGTGATTTTTTTGGTAGAATTTACTTTCGTATAAGACTTCTGAATATTTCACAGAATCACAGAATGGTTCAGGTTGAAAGGGAACACAGGGGATCATCTGGTCCAACCTCCCTTCTCAAGCAAGGTCATCCCAGAGCACAGCTGGATTGCATCCAGATGGTTTGGGAATATCTCCAGTGAGGGAGACTCCACACCCTCTCTGGGCAGCCTGTTTCAGTGTGCGGTCACTGCACAATAAAGCAGTTTTTTCTCATATTCAGGTGGAACTTACAGCTGTATTTTATTGCAATATATATAACTTATATGGAAATTTCAGGCAAATTTTGGTGTTTTTTTTCCTCCACCTCTTCTTTTATGCTACTTCTAGAAAAAGTAAGAGCACACCTCACACTGATGAAGTCTTGTCGAGAATACTTGCAAAATCTGATTAAAAAGTCAAAGATCAGGCTTCTCTTTTCTCTGACATTTTCATGTTCAAAAATATGTGTTTCCTTATTCCTTCTTTTACAAATTGGCATGTTATTTGATCTTACAGAAAAAATAGGCATGGATCCCTTTGCTCTCTACTGGCTTTGTTGTACTTGCTTTTGAATGGGAAGATCTCACCCCTAAACAACTGTATTTGGAGGCTTTCTGGCTAATGTAGTTGCTTGACTTGGGTAAGACTGGTGCTGATATGCACCACCCATTGCACCAAGAGCCTCAGTGAAAGAACACAGATATAGAAGATCAGAATAATCATTTTTTTTAAAGTCAGAACAGTCTTGTGTACTACCTGCTTTGCTTTTATGGTTGGGTGAAAAGGGAGAGTTGTACATTTTACATTTTCTTGTATTTGGTAATGTACATATATTATGCCTGTATTGCCTTTATCTGAATGTTCTGAGTCTCCTCAGCTAAACTCTGTGTCCACGGTTGAGTGTGATTTATCTGGGTCAGTCTGTGGTTTATCTGGGAAATTCAGCTCCCTTCATTTTACTTTGAGTTTACACTTTTTAACTGGTCCTTTTTTTATTCTTTATTTCCTTACATGTTGATAGTCCTGACAATGAATGTAAAACTTTGCAGATATACTGGCAGCAGGGATAGACTGGGACTGATGTCGTGTTTGTAAGGTTAGCAGAAACCAAACCTCCATGAGTCCTCTCATCATGACTCACCAGCTTAGGAAGGAGCATAGACAGTAGTCTATGTAGTCTTGGTAGTACAATCTTTGTAGATTTGGCTCGAGACTGTGGGGTTAGATTTGCTCAAGCTCTGTGAGATTCTCATTTTTCCAAAGTCCCTGGACAATAAAAGCAATTCAAGGCTCATTTTTCTCCAACATGCACCCAGTCTTGTGGTTGCAGCAAGATCAAAATAGATTTGTATGTCTAAGAAAAGATGACTGTCAGTCGTGTGTTTATGCGTGTTTACTGTTGGGGATTTTTGCATGGCACTACACTGATGCAAAAAAAAGAACACAAGCTCATAATTCTCTGTCTCATTCATTGCAATTAGTTTGCTGGGACAAATTTGTTAATTTCCCATGTTAGGAAGAAACCGTCAGATGAGAACTTGACCATGAGAACTTCACTATCACTTGAAAGAACTTATGCCTGATACTAGGAATAGCATTTGGAGCATGCTAAATCTGTGTAAATGGTTGGTTTCCTGGAAGGTTGCCCAAGGAAGATGTTCTGTCTGGATCTGGAAGTAGATTTCATGGTAGCCTATGGTCAGGAGACATGGAGACGTGGCTTGAAAGTGCCTCTGGTATTCACATGTCCTGGGTTGAAGATCATTGAGTGCTATTCTGTGTCATAGCTTGTCCCACAGATATTGTGCTTTTAGACAGTTATTTTTATCTCCACCTCTTCAAAAAGCCTAACTACACTTAGTTTGCACAACTGAAGGGGATTTACTCCCAAAGTGCTTTGAACACCCAAATTTACCTGTGTCAGTTGAGTCATTCACAGGGAAGAGAATTTTTGGGGTGTAGAATTTTTATTAAAGTGTGATTTATACTATGTTGAACTAAATTGTTTGAAGGCTGCTGCTGAGGCTGATGTCACTGGGCAAGGACACCTTTGTGAGCTGGGGAACAGGGAACAGCAGTGAACCAATGCAGATGTGCTAAAATAACGTGCTTTGCTCCTTTGCCCAAAAGTTGATAACTTTTGATCTAGAGTTAGGCTAAATTTGTCCAACAGTATGTACCTTACCTTATTCACTTCTAATTTTTTTGGCCTTAATGCCCAAGTATATATTTCCAGTTCGTGCATGGTAAAGAATTAATCTCAGACCACCTAATTCATGTATTGTCCTTGTGTCTCATTGCTGGCTGGACAGGGAGGCAGTGTCTGAAAACTCTCAGCCTATGCTGTTTATGACCCAAACACACTTTGAGAAGAGACTGATTGCTCGAGTCCATCTGAAGTGCCACAGCTGGCAGTCTGGCTACAGCCACAGGGAGGGGTTTACTTAAAAAAAAAAAAAAAAGAAAAAAAAATTGGTTTTGTCTTCAGAATTATGTTTACTCAGGATGTGACTTGTGAAGTACATGATTCCTGTGGTGATAAAGGGGTTTTTGAGAGTCATACTGTAAAGTATATTGCACTTTGGAAATGCTTAGTTTGTGGTATAAGAAGAATTTAGAGGTATCTTTAATATTGTTTCAGTATTGAGTTATAACTGTAACAGAATTGCCAAAATTTAAATTTTAGTGACAAGTTTAAGAACCTAACTCATACTTAGTGTAACATTTTGAAGCAATCCTGCGTTTTCCCCAAAATATCTTGGGCATTTAGGAGCCTGCATCCTGTTGGTTTACAACATGAGGGCAAGTTTTAAAAGGGAAACCGCAGGTGCAAAGGCATTTTTACAGCTTTTTGACCATAGGCTTCATAATGAGTGACCCAATGGCAGGATGTTAAAAATATATAAAGTGGTTAGTGCTGCCTCTGGGTCGTGCTTCTGGATGTGAGACACTTAAACATGGAGTGCCAATATATTCTTAGCCACTTTTATGAGATAACAGTGCCTTAATTTCTCTCCTCTTGCTGTTGTAAAGCAAGGCAATAAAAGCAATGTAGTATTAAAAATATGTGCATCTTGCACACCTGATATGCCTGTTGAAGCTGCTGCTGGCCATGCAGATGCTCGAAGGGGACATACAACTCCTTCCCTTCTCTTGCCCTGCACTGCAGGAGGAGTTGTCTGCTGTGGGACACAGTGTTGTTCCCAGCCCTCTGCTTTTAGGGTAAGTGCTGGCAGGGGACACTGCCCAGGCACTTGTGCCTCTTTCCTTTGAACCAGCAGGCACCATCGTGCCAGGGGCACCCAGGAGCCCTTTGCACTGCTGGGGCAGGGGTGGCTCTTGCAGACATGGGGGCTTCTGCTACCCCACTGCCCCACCAAGGACAACAGGCAGTGCTGTGCCCAAAAGGAAGGAATTGAGCACAGCGTTGAGCCACGTCAGGGGGTTTTGGCTAAAAAAGTCCAAATGTTGGTCTGTGGAAGCAAACACGCAGCCTGCCTAATGAATGTAGTATTTATTAGCACTGTGAGCTGCTGGAAATACCAAAGCGGATAAGGACTGTGATTCAAGGCCACGGGGCTGGGCCCACACAGCTCCCTAAGTCAGGAGCCAAAGGACATGGGAATCCTCACCAAGGGGCGACCCTGGAAGTCGGGAGGGAACATCGCATCATCTTCAGGTTTGTGTTACGGATACCTTCTCGTGTGGGAGGAGTGGCTGCTGGTTGTTATTGTGTAATGTGATTTGACTCTAATTTAATGACGGTTCTTAGTAAGCAACATGATTTGTAAGGCTGATTTCCATTTTTATTGATTGGACCTTTAATATACTTGGACTTGCACTCAGAAGCTTCATCAGAGATTTAATGCCAGTCTGCAAAACCAGCATGTAAGGAATTTTTTGATGGAACTTGAACTCAAATGCTTCAACAACAAGTCAATGAGGTGTGGTATGAATATATTTTAAGAAGGAAAATTCTTACTTAAACTCGACTTTTTTAATAATCGATTGGCAATGCTTTTTCTCTCTTGTGCATTTCCCCCCCCCCAAACTCTCACATTCAATATCTATTCAAAGATGAATTAGAGATTTCATTTTTAGAGTTTTGTGTAATGGGCTTGTTGATCTTGGAGATTAGAATTGCAAAACTTTCACTGAAAATAAGTAACTTAAAATCTATTATTTTATTTATTAATGAGAAAATTACCAAATACAGAGCTAATACTGTAGAACTAGCTGCAACAGTCTCCTAGTTTCAAACTGCAGGGTTTTTTCAAAGTAGAGATTGCAAAGCTTGAAAAATAGATTATTTGGTTTTGAAACCTATCAGGGATTTTATAGAAACAAGTTTGCTTTCTTTTTAGTATTCACAAATTAATATTCATAAATGTTAGGAATAATGTTCTGAAGAGGGAGGAGCTAGCAAGGGGTTAATTGATGATAATTTTTCTTACCTTTTCTGAAACCAGACCTTTGCACCTCAACTAGTCAATGAAGAAAGCAGCAAGAGACACAGAGTGTATCCATATGGGAGAAAGGAAGGAATAGGGAGGATGAATTATTATGTGATAAGAAGTATAGGAGGATGTAAGAGAAGGAAGGAAACTGAAGCAGCACACAGAAAAGGGAGAGGCACAAAGAATAAAGAGAGAATAAGAGGAATGGGACTGCAGTGGCTGTGCATTTGCACTTTCAGGGGCTGTGGGCATGTAGGCATGAAAGATGTGGGGAAAGGACATGAGGGTGTTATAGCTTCACTTTGTTGTGCTTCATCCATTTTGGTACATCTCAATAACTGTATAATATTAATTTCTATGCATTGAAAATAGAAATTTTTTTGTTAAAAAAGGAAAGATGTACAGATAAAACTTCATATCTGTAAATAAACAGAAGGCCTTATGGGAATAAGTTTTTTTGTATTGCCTGACCAATTTATTTTTCTTTTATTACCAGAAAAACCCATTATAGTATATAAATTTAAAGGGTGGTAAGTCTGAAGAGCAGTAATTGAGGGTAGTTCACATTCCAGACATATTGAAATCATGTTAAAATTATTCCATACTCTTGACTATTAGGAACCCACAAAATTCCAAGCTAAAGATAAACCAAAAACCCAGTGTGAAGGCAGATAGATAGCCATAACTGCCTGATACTGTCAGTTAGGCAGTGCATCTCATGATGCTTGTTAGTCCAGTTTAGACTAAGACAACAAACACTAAATGTGATTGTGTTGTAGACATATCATTACTGCTCAGTGTCATTGTAAGGGAGTGTTAACTTGTGTGTGCCCTTCCTTTGTGTCTGCTCCGTTTATTTACACGAGTGAGAAATACAAAACTCTCAAAAGCCTGAATCAAAAAGAATAAGATAACCCCAACTTTTAT
This sequence comes from Empidonax traillii, assembly GCF_003031625.1. Classification (NCBI taxonomy): domain Eukaryota; kingdom Metazoa; phylum Chordata; class Aves; order Passeriformes; family Tyrannidae; genus Empidonax; species Empidonax traillii. Next base: position 2,003,330 of record NW_020955369.1, on the reverse strand, counting down.
ATGAACTGTAATTAATTTGCAGCCTGTTACCACAAAACTTAATTTAGGGAAATTCCTAGTTAGAAGCAAGAATGTTTAACATTTGTGCGAATAAGAACAGTATGTGCAGTGGCGCTAGAAGTAGCAATATTTCTGATTCAAACCATGCACTGAAGAGTTGTTGAGGTTACAGAACTTCTTTCCTTTTAAAACTGTGAGAGAATTAAGTTATTGACTGCTGATCACTTCCAGACACAGAATGATGGTCTATTAGTCCCTTCCAGAGTGTAATAGCAGTTTCACATGACACATATTAATGGAATATCTCATTAATTCCGTAAATGTCACTAAACTGGTCAAGTCATTATAAGTTTCCATCTCCTTGAAGTAAATTTAGCTGCTTCAAATTTTTCGGCTCTATGAAAACATCTGTAGAATATGGAATCTGTTAAAACAGCAGGGGCTGCATTGTGAGATACCCAGATCTTAACCTGAGCTATTTTTGTAATGGATATCAGTTTATTCAGCATCCAGAAGTGGTCTGAAGATTTACATTCAGCTTCTGGTTTTCAGAAGAATTTGCGCCTCTCTGTTCTGTGCATGAACATTACTTTTTCTATCCAACAAAAAGGAGAAAATGTGACTATTTATGTCATGAGTTATCTAATAATGTTATTATGTATTGTCAGAATTTGAGTTTTGATTTATCAGGTTGTTTACTTGTTAAGTGACTAAACAGCAAAACAAACTCTTGCTATGGTTATGAAGTGGGGAATTATTCTTTGCCTTGTTCTTCATATAAGGTATCTTCAAAGCTTTTGCTTTAAACAAAAAGTAGCATAACACAAAATGAAGTGATTCATATTCATGAGCAGTTTTGAGAGGGAAAAAATATGTTTAAATAATATTGTCTTTTAAAAGACAACCCTAATTTATCACATACTAATTTCTTATTAGAGAGAATTACAGTTATTTTACAGTGTTTTTAGCATTGCATTGGAGCATTCTACTGACTAGTCTGGTCATCATCACTTGTTTCACTTCTTTCCATTTGGTGGAACTGTACTTATACCAGTCAGCTCCCAATTTACCATTGCCTTCCGTCAAACACATCTTCCCAAACGTAATTTTACATTTTTAAGGCCTGATAGTACATTTTTTCCCTGAGTGAAGTCTCAGGTGAAAATTTATTTCAGAACTAGTGTTATTGAAAACAGAATCTGTGCATAAAAATAAGTGTTCACTAATGTTAGTTTATATTTCAATTAATATATATGAATCTAGGAAATACTGAGAAAGTCAAATTTTCTAAAATTAATTAAGCACACTGGTTTTTTATTTATGTAGTTTTTCACTCACGGCTTTTCTTTCCAAAAGTGAGTGGACCCAAACACCTTAAAAGCCACAAAACTTGCCTTTAAGAAGACATAAATAAATAAACCTTGATGAAGTATGTAAAAATATCCAAGTAAAAATCCGTCTCAGACATCTTTTATCAGTAGCGTCTATAGCATGGCATTTGAAATACTAGAAATATAACTATTCTTGTTAGAAAAGCATTTGAAAATGTTTGTTCTAAAAATTACTGTGTGGTTTCAGAGTTGCAGAGGATTTCAGAAGCTTTAAATCTGCTTTAAACTTTAAGTCTGTGGATTGAAGTAAACATGTATAAATATATTTGAGAAATACTTGGGAATATTTATTAATAAGAGCATTCACATTCAGTTCTAGTTCTGTGTAATGTAAGCAAGTGAGAACTTTCCCTAATTTTTTTTCACAAGCGTTGTCTCCACATATGTGACCTTAATTGATCTTGAAGGACTTTTAAATAATCAAAACAATTAAAAAAAATGGGGGTGAGTCACCAACGTTGTTACAAGGATTCAAATTCATGTAATTTACATTATATTTTAGAATCTTTATGTTTCTTATGGATTTAAAGCTGTTTAACAAAAAACAATTTCTTTGTTCCAGGGTGAAATTTTCATGAATGCAGTTTCAGAAGTTCATTACTTTGTTAGGATAAAAGTTTCTTCATTTATACTCAAAGAAGAGCAAGGCAAATGATAAATGATTGAGGGAACGTGGTGAATTCTTGTCCCTTCTTCGGCTATAAGAGCTTTTCTATAAAGCTGGAGGTAGGAGTTCACCCAGCCACCAAGAAACAATTCCATGCAGACAGGCAGGTTCTGTCCTGCAGGGAAATAGGGAAGACCAAACAAAGACCATTATTGAGGAGAAACGAAGGTATAGTAAGAGTACAAATGAAGTCTTAACAATGTCAAGTTTCTTCAGGGACAAAATAATTTTAATTTTCCTTTTTTTTTTAAAAAAAGTAAATGGAAAAAAGGTATGTAAAAAAACCCCCAGGCTGTCGAGAGAAATGAACCTTGTTGCTAGCAGTAGAAATAGCCAAGGCCAAAGGAGAAATGAATATTAATGACTGTCTATCAAACAAAGAAAATTGTCCTACGTTATTTGACTCTGTAATCCTAAAAGTCCTGTACTTATGTGTCTTAGCATCTTCTGAATAGCAGAGTCCAAGAAGAGTAAATATTAGTGTTCATTTGAAACTGCACAAAACCATTTCAAAGTTATTCAAAAAAAGAACATGAAGGAAAAGGGAATCATTATAAAATGAAAAACATGGTTTAAATGTTTAGAGTTGTTTACCAAGTAACATTTGCAGACTAACTGTCTAAACTTTTGCCTTTTTGTTAACCTATTTAATTCGTTGAAAAAACCTATTATCAAAAGGTAAGCCAGCTTCATATACAGCAGTTCAACAGCATCCACTTAAGAATATTATTATCATCAGTATATGAAAAAAGTAAATCTATTCACTGCAAGGACTACTGGTCACAGCATTTTGAAAAATTCAGTATTTTCAAAAATTCCAGTAGAATACGTGTGATGTAACTTTAAGTGAGATACGTCCATGTAAGGCATTGCAATTACATTCATCAGGCATTGGGGAACACTTAGAAAAAACATGGAAATACACAGTCTTTCAGAAGTCTATCATCTTCCCTAGTAACCTCAATGAGACCTTTAAGGGTGTTTGTACTCAGGAAAACATTCAGATTTGTTACTTTGAGAGCAAATGTCTTTGTGTCTTTCTCCTTTTATATACCTCTATTTAATAATTTTTCACAGACAGCTTCTAATAAATAGGATGTACCTAGGGGTCTGATATCCTCTTGTGATATGATACCCTTGGTGAAAAGCAGGAGCTCTGCACAATTAAATAGTTTGTCCAAGTTCATGCTGGATGTCATTGTCGGCATTGGGATCAAGGTCTGAGCCTTCTAATTTACCGAAACAATGACTAGTCCAAAATATATATTTATGAAAGTTCTTTCTGGGCAGTACATTAAAGGTGTAGCCCCTGTGCTCTAAGTCAAAAAGCACCGTCTCACAGTTTGAAGGCTTTGTATCATGTTGGAATGTGTTTTTTCTGTCAGTGTGATGTTTTCACATCGTGTTTTCTAACGTTGTAATTACAAAGACCACCCTACAGTACTTCTTGAAATTAAGGCATATCTTGTATTTAGTAATAACACACACATTTAATAACACTATTTCGTTTTCATAAATATTAAAAGCTGCGTAATTTATGCACATATAAAGACTGCAGTAATGAAGGTGTTTAAAATAAACAACACCAATTGAAATTCAAGTGCTGAGGCTCAGTGGAACCTGAAAGTAAAACTGACTGTACAAATAAAACTAAGATTGCCTTTGTTGATCTTGATTGTCTAAGAGGAGAGGAATATGGCATATAAATAAGGAGGGTGAATAGAGATGGAAAGTTCAAACTTTTTCAAATAGTCTTCGGCATTGACTTTTTATTAAGGAAGGTGAAGAAATGCACTTGGCAACAGCATGTAACTTCTCCTGTTCCTTATCCCCACCTCTGCCCTGGCCCCTTTTCTATGGCATGGACCACTAGAGCTTCCAGACGTGGCCCCAAAAGCTCCAGGTCCGTCTAGAGGAGAGTTCTGATGTGGAGGGAAGCAGGGAAATGGCTAATAGGCTGTTTTTCAGGCTGTTTTCCAGGCAAGCCCTGGGGAGGCAGGAACTCTGAGCGTGCCAGGGCACAGCTGGACAAACTGCAGCATCGCTGCTGGAGCTCGTGGGCAGCTGAGCTCTCCCTGCTAGAACCTAGGCAGACTCAAAGAGACAACTGAGTTACGTGAGCAGATGCAGAGCAGCCCAAGATAAAGGAGGTTCAAAATTGGATTTTACTCCCACTTGCCACAAGGTGTGACTTGTACGTTCTACACCTTAGGAATGACAAATTTAAAGTGTTTATGTGAGTGTTGTATTCTTAACTCTTTAAAGTATGTGTCAAAAAACTATGTAATCTCAAATTCACATATGAATTTCTGTAATCCCACAGCTGTGGGAGTAATGTTTGACACATGAGTGGGAAAGGTTTTAGCTGTAAAATTCGCAGCTCAAGAATATAGAAGTAGAAGTTTGGAAGGTTAAGATCAAAAAGTGTCTGAGACTGTGGATTTTTATTCTGATTCAAGTTGCTTTGCTTGTTGTATGTGGATGTTAATGTAATTAGAAGGTCTCAATCGCTCTGACCTGTGAAAGCAACAGTAGTGCTTATGTCCTCCTTGCCTTAAGGAAATTTATTTTTGGAATAATGTGATAAAGTATATAAACACTTCTTATTTTCGTGTGGCCATGTTTCAGTTTCTGTACTGACAAATTGAACAATAACAATTCTTCAGCACTGAAGAATTGAATAGTACTGTGATAAGGTTTCAGAAAACTGTTACAGATTAATACAGTGGAGTATATTCCTGTGCAATAGAAGGAGATAGAGACTTGGAATTAGAGAAGACTCTATTTAGAGTAAGATGGTAAAATGCTGACACAAATATAGTTACCAGGCCTTTTTTTTTTTTTTAACATGTTAATTCCTCACTATTCCATTACCTCTTTATTTTCACTTTTTTTTTTTTTTTTACCAGTTATTTGAAAAGAAGAGGGGGAAAGAGTCAGTCAAGATGATTTTTGGACTTCAAATGTTTTCTCACAGGAGCAGCTTTTTGGGAAGCTTAAGTAGTCAATGGGGGAGAGGGAAATCCTCATAAGAGAGTGAAAATTCCTAGATGACAACGTCTAGAATAAAACTCTACAGTTGTCCTTCTCTATGACTGAAAGATTAGATTGGGCTGCTCCACTGCCTCATGTTATGATGGCTGTTATTTGATAAACAGAAATAAAGGTAAGAAAGTTAGGCAGTGGGATGGCAGCATCTACAAATGGCACAATTATCTGGGTTACTCCCAAAACACACTATGTGGGGAACTTCAAAAGGGAACTCTCAGACCTACATTAGTGGATGACACAATGTCAAGCAAAATTCAACAGTGTTGTATAAAAACTAACAGGCACTGAAAGAAGTAGTTTGAACTTTTGTAGTGTGAACTATTTATGACCTTTGTTGTGTTCTAAATGAATTTAAAAATACCAGAGAAAGAGATCAAGTCATTGTGGACAACTCAATAAAACCTGTGATCTCTGTTAAGGGTTTAAGTGGCCTTTCTCATCCCCTTATAAATCATCAAAATAAGAGAATCCCCTCACCACAAAACAAGAATAAATGACAACAAGATCATATCTGTGTGATAATAAACTACATACAGTACAGCTCATAGCATGTAATGCAGTATCATCTCTTATTCTGACCACTGTGGTAGAGAATAAATGAGCAAAAGGAGAGAAGAAAACATCATATTTCCTAATAAACATGTTGTGCCTCTTTCTAAAGTACAAAAATTAGTTAAAAATTAGTAAAAATGACACAAATTTTATGTATGCAGAAATAATATGTTTTCTTTACTAAGTAGATATCTGAATGCCAGCCACTGCAAGAGGTTCCAAACTTGTAGGTGCTACAATGGACAGTCACACAATCACAGCAGCAGTCTTTACACAGTGTACCTCCAAGTGGAAAACATGGGCAGAGGGTAAGGAAAAAGTAGAATGAGCATCTTTTTTTAAGTATTAAGTACAAAACTGGTTAAAATAGACTTCACGGAGACAAGTGCATTATGCTATTGCTCAAACAACTGTTCTTTTAAAAATATTTCAAAAGTAAGTGGATTTGCATAAATCTATTGAAAGATGTTGATTAAGGTGGTCGTGATTCCGTCCACTGATGGAACTTCTGGTGAAAAGGATTTGGCAGGGAAGGGAAGTAAGAGGTCTGATGCTGCCCAAAGAAGTGGTTGAGCCGTTGTTCCTGGAGGTATTTACAAGGTGTGTAGATGTGGAACTAAGGGACATGGCTTAGTTGTGGACTTGGCTGGATTAAGTGTTGGACTCAGTGATCTTAAAGGTATTTTCCAACCTAAATTATTCTATTTTTCTATGATTTTATCCTCTTTTGTTAAATTTGTGTGTAAGTCAGACAAGCTGGCATGTATCTATTGTTCAGCGTAAAGGTCCAGATTTTACATAAAATTACGTTGCTGTCTCACCTTTTGCAGGTTGTTCCATATCACAATTACAGCAAAGAATCTTAGAAAAACCCCAAAACAAAGAAGTTAATTGAAGCCTCGTAATAGTTACTCTTAACTCCAAGGCAAATCGACGCACCACTATTTTTTGTCTTCTTTGCTTCATTCTGGATGTTGTGTCTTGTCCTAAGTCCTTTCATATACTTGCCAATGCCTCTAAATTCCTAAATTTCCTGATTTTGAGATGAAAATGTTTTTGTCAATGAATAGTCCTCTTAATTCCCAATTACTTCCTGTTCTCTTCTATGTTTTACAGTATTTCCATATCCCCATAACAACCTTGAGTCCTTGAAAGGTCAGGTAGAGGGATTCTCACGGTGATGTTGCTGTTGTGATCTTCTTTCGATCACTGTCTAGGCAGATGAATCCTTGAACTGCTGCCATGCTCAGAGGTCCATTCTCTCTATTGATTCTTACCAGTGATGTGGTTCTTTGACTTCCTTGTTTTCATATGAAAGTGCATAAGAACTGGAGCTGAAAGTGATCCATTTTGCTTAGTGAGCCAGTGAAGGGTTGGTGAATACTCATGTTTGGTGTGAGCTAATTTTGTAGACATTAGCCAATATCTTGAAATAGTGTTTCATTGTGGAAAAGAATTCCTTGTTACACAAATAGAAATTCTTACTTCCATCTCACTCCTACGTAGGACTGTGTAAGGAAAAACTCTCGCTTTTGCTATGGGGGTAAAGCCCAACAACTACTTGTAGGCTATTGTGCAAGTACTTAAAATATTTACCTCTGCTGACAGTTCTTCTCCAGTCTGTGTGGTCTAATCACACCTCTTGTCTTTCTCTGAAATTCCTCCAGATTGTCAAAGTGTTTCTTATAACAGGATGAGCTAATGAAAATTCATTTGACTGGTACATCTCATTTTAGGCTAATTTTGGCTATACCTTGGTAGCCATGGCAAATGGGAAAATGTTCTCCTACAGTTTGTATATCGGTTATCTCAGTGGATCAAATTCATATTGGAAAAATGTTAGTGCAAGCTTTCTGGCCCAAGACTTTCTGAGTATGCTACACAGTAGTTTACAGTTATATCAAAACAGAAGTACAGTTGGGTTTTTTAAACTCTGTTCTCCCCTTCAGCATTACATTTTCCTTACATTTTCTGGATCCAGTCCATGTGTTACAGGTTATTCCCCACAAAATTTGAAATTAGCTTGTTATCCAAAAATAAGTCCAAATATTCTTTATCCGTAGGTAGACACAGTCAGATCATGTTTGTATACCCAAACGTGAGGTAGAATTGTGACATTCAGGATCCCAACAATCAATTTATTTTGTGTTAATTCCTGATCAGTATTTCTTCCCCTTTTAGTCTGTAAAGTGCATACTGGTATTGCTCATGAAGCTGGCACTGGTACTTGTCACTCTGGTTTTCCTATTGATCTCTTTTCAAAGCTGCTAAGAGCATGAGGGTAATTAAAGCCTTGATTGCATGAAATTCGCTTCAGTGCAGTATGTATGTGCTTAAGAAAACAGGGTTTGGATGACTATGAAAGACTTCCAAATTTGAATTTCATACATGGTCTGATATTGAGGATATCACAAAATCTCCATTCCCTATCCTGCAGAGGTCCTCAGTTAAAAGCTGGTATTTGTCCATGCTTACCATGCTTGAGTGTCATCTCAGGTACTGCTGTTTCCTACTGTGGATAAAGGGAAACAGCAGTTCAGTGACAATTTGGGTAAATTCTGACTGTAGTTCTGAAGCAGAGTGGTGAATAGACCTTAATGTAGGACATGACTGAGTTTACGCCGATAAAACCCTTTGCTTGAGATCCCTTTATCCGATTTCTTTTGAAGTGAGAGTGTGGTCTGTGAAAGAAATGTTATTGCTCCCTCAAGTCTATTTTAACCCTTTGGGTAATAAGCTGAAATGGACATAGGTTTGGTGGACTTTACTCCCACACCTAATGACATCATATTTGAAACTCTTACAAATCAAAAGAAAATTGCTGTATTCAGATTAGACAATGAATCTTTTCTTTCCTGTTGAGAGCAGAATACAACCTGGAGGAAAACAGAGTGAGAAGATTCCAGGGCTCACAATCATGAGCAGTAATAATCGTACCAAGACTATAGATGAATGAATTTGGAGTGCCACTTGATAGTAGTTTGTGGGATTTTTTTTAATCCAAATGTGTATTGGTTTTAAAGGGATGCAAGATACTGTATTTTTCTTTTTCCAAAAATTATAAAAAAATTTTAAGAAATGCGATTAATAATGAACAGTATATTTTTATTGCTCCTTTACCCCACTCATAATCTGGGAATACATGAATACGAGTACCAAGACTTTGTACAAGTAGTTTTCCCTGGAATAAGGGGAAATGGTGTGCTGATGTCATGTAACTTGCTGCACATTCATTGAGTGTTGAGTGCCTGGTATTTAAAATTGAAAGCTGCTGCTATGAGTTCACCAGAGTACACCAGTAAAGTAGTGACAGGAGTGCAGGAGGCAGTTTTAAACAATTGAAGTCTGTTAAGAATTGGTGGAAAGGTAGAAGTTATAAGCCTGTCCTCATGTATTGTTTGCCTCATGCTTTCTGATGCTCCTCACTGAATAATGAAAATGCTTGTTGACTTATTTGCTGAATTCTGAGAATGAAGCAAGTGTGATGGCACTGTTTGACAGGCTGAAAAAATACTGTGCTTCAGCATGCTTTTGAAGAACTCTAATATCATCAAGGCTTAACAGTGCCACTTTTCCATGGAAAAGCATCGCGTGGCCCTTCTCTTGCAGGTGGATTTAGCAAAGCAGCCTGCCACTTCTCCCTTGGATTGAACCACTTCATAAATCAGGACTAAGACATTTGGCTACATCACAAGGGGTTTTTTCTCAGCACAGGAAGGCTGCAGTTACCTAACTAAAATCCACAGAAAATTTTGGTAATTCATTTTTCAAATAACTATGCCTACAATGTCTGTACCTGTACAGAGGTATAATGTTTCTTTCTAAAAAAAGAAGCACTATAAGACTGTCAGTTGCTGGTTTAAGGCTTTAAGAAAAACTTTTATGCTTGAGTAGTGTAATATAGTAGTATATTTACTTAGTTTCCTTTCTATTTTATTAGTGGAATAATTATCTCTTTAAACTTGTCAGTTATGTATTTTATGACATGTAGGGCACAATAGCTTTTAACTATGTTTATCAGACTCACCTAGGGACAGTATCTTCAAACTGGCTTTCTGAACTTCCCAGATGTAGTTGATATATGTGATCTTGTCATTAGGAGTTTATTTATAACTTTTCCATCTTTGCAAAGCTCCCAGGTTGGATCCCAAAGGATCACTAGGCGGAGAGGGAAAAAACCCAAAAGTAATTATTAAAAAACATTTCTATCAGTTAGCTACTGCTGTTGGGTTTTCTTGGCTTTGCTTTTTTGTCTTCTGGGGTACCTGCACTCAGCAAACTTCAGGGTCTGACTATGTGAAGTAGTTCATGTGTTGGTAACAGCAGATTCCTTGCACCAGAGAACTGATGTGCAAAGGCAGTGCAGTTGCAACTGCTCATGTTGAACAGTGTGGAATTTGACCCTTATGAAAGAATTGCAGAGAGGCTTTGAAATCACTGCAATAATTTCCATGGAAAACAGAGAGGAGCTGGGAAACAGGGAAGTTTTACTGAATATAGAAGAACAGCATGTTATACTGCTACCTGTCCTTTGTGCCCTCTGTTGTCCTTCAGTTTCTGAAAACAAGTTAAAACAAAATTCTCTGATATTTCGTTTTTCCCACCTGGCATCTCTCTTAGTAATATAAAAACGAGTTCTCTTTCCTTATAGCCGCCTGATAGTCTTTTGTTAGAAGGATCATCCATGCTTGTCTGATTCAAAGGAAGACCTTTGGCATCCATATATATGCAGTGTTGAAGTCAGGATCCAGAGCAAAGAAGGCCCTTGGTTTTAACCCATTAAGGCAATTTTTATTCTACATAATGGATTGAAATTTTTGTTCCTCCAATTGCTGGTTATCCTACAGGCCTCTCACCTACTGGCATGGAAGCACAGGTTTTTAAAGTGAAGTACAGCTTTTACCTCTTCAGGAGGAAAACAGGTGCATTAACTCTGCAAATTTCCTGGGAAGGAAGGCCTTCATACAGCATGATTTCACACAGGGAACTGTGCCTTTCAAGGTGCCACTGCAATCTGATAATCAAAAATGAAGAAAAGATACCTTATATTCTCTGATGCCTGCATTTCCTCAGGTCTGTGCTCAAGGCCATATTCTCTTGATGATGAGCAGATGAAGTGCTTTAAGATAACACTGTGCATCAAATTCACTTTATTACAAAGGAAGTTATGTTTTGGGGGCTATTTTAATGGTATGTTAGTGGGGACTTGGGAAGGTTTTTCTCCTATGTGCAGTAATTCCTTGAGCTGCCTGGTTGCACATGTTGCTGGTCTCTCTCTGCCAGCTGGTGGGTTCCCAGGCAGAGTCTGTCGCATGCACACGTCACACGGATTCCCCGTGCACTCGCAAACGCTGCGATCCCCGGAGGGGCGTAGTCCTTTGGGGGCTGAAATGCTCAGCCCTTGTGATGAGATGTTCTGCTTAGGAATTCAGGGCACAACATAAACCTAGCTGTGGATCATGCCGTTCCACCTTCTTTTTTTTTTTTCTTTTTTTTTCATGAGCACTGGATGTGATATGTTTCACAACGATATGCTTCGTCTTATGTTGTTGCTCTCAGATGGCGTGTGTGAGAACACAGCATCTCGAAAATGATTTACAAACACGGGCGCGGTGTCTGATGGCACTTTATTTGTGAAGGCAAAGGCATATGTTTGCCTTGTGGTGTGTGCCCGTAGATCAAAATGCAATGAAAAGTGAACTGACTACATCAGTATAAGGCGTGTTACTTCCGGAAAAAAAAAAAAAAAGGCAAAATGCTGAATGCTGTATGGAGATAACATACAATTTATTGATTCTCTCTGTGTGGTTTATGGCTATAATGGACTTTATGAAAACCCTAAGCCTGTCTATTTTATCTTTGTAAATAATTGACTGAGAACACTGTTCTAAATGGGATAAGTGGAATGAGATACATGCAAGGAGAAGGCTGTTCGAGTAATTATATGTATACAGTACATTTCGGCCCTGTCTGGCAAAGTTCAAATAAATTTCTTCATGCTGTCTGAAAATCAGAGATGTAATTTTGGTTCAAATCTGTTGTCACAACTACCCTTTGCTCCACTGTAATTTGCATTTCAAGTGTACTAGAATCTCTGAGCACCTCCTTTGGTTTTTTACTGTTAATACCTTATTTCACAGTTATTTATAGCCTTGCTGTATTACTTGACTGTTGCTAATATCTCATTTACTATTCTGACCACCTTGAACAGCCCTTTTACATGATACTTCCTGGAGTGTTTAGTCTTTTATCCCCTGGCTATATCTTCTAATTTCTCTCTGGCTGTAAAACAATCTCATTTCTTTGCTCCAGAAAGTATTTTAATTTTGTATTGCAGGCCTCAACATGGATGCCAGGGAGCATAGTAAGGCTAATGCATGGTCGGAAGATGGACACCTTTAGTGTCCTAAAGAATTGAACTTGGAGAGGCCACAGCTCATAGAGCTCCTGGTTCCAACTAGGTATAGACCCACATATATCCTACGTAAGTTCACGTTGCCACTGAATGGAGAAGTCCATCCTCTTGCCAGTGGCGCTTATTTCCACCTGGCTTTTTGTTCTGACAGTTTATCTGACTGCTGAACAAGCCAGATCAAGGATTGATCCTGCTACAAACTAATCTTGTATTTCTTCTGGTTTGATTTTCGGGTCAGCTCTCTAACCTGCTTTATGATACAGCTTTAAGATGCAAGTGTCAGCATAAGCAAGGTGGAGGAATAAATGACTGAGGTCAGGAGGGAGAGCAGAAAGAACCCTCACATTTGGCAGATGTTCTGCTTTATGCTACGCATTGAAGGTCCTGGGTCGCACACTCCCTGAGAACTGGCAAATGGGAATTGCTGCCTTGCACAGGAGCAAAGGTCTGCCAGAAAGGTGATTGGCAACATCAGTCATCTTTAAATGGCAGCAGCTTCTGGCTCACTGTTCAGTTTCTATTGACAAGCTCTGTCTTTAATAGGGGAGATGTGTGTGAAGTCTGGCACTCCAGCCTTTGTAAGCTGTTCATCCCTGCTGCAGAGCACCCAGTGGTAACAGGTTACATAAAGTACTCTCTGCGATGTAAACTGGCATAAGTAAGTGCCTTACAGAAGATAAGCATAATTACCCAACCCCCTAGGTAGAAGCACCCATAATGTTTGCCAAACAAAAATTCAGATAATCGGAATATCTGGTTTAGCACATTGTGAAATTGGCGTGTCGGATCTAAAAATCTCTGGTTTGGTCTTTCTAGCTCGGTGAGTTGGATTTCCAGTTGGGAGATTCATTCAGCAGAGCTTAGGTTTTAAACCAGATATATATTAACACCACCAAAGCATTTGCCTCAGGGCCTGCCATGGGAGTTATATTCCTAGATAAATCAGAATACCATCTGTACTGCCAACTGCAATGTGAGAGAGTTAAGCATGGTTTTTTAAGCAACCAAAGGCACCTAACAAAAGTGGATAATACCTCTCTCCAGGCTACTGTACTTTTCCTAGACTGTCACAGGCCTCTGAAGAGTTTATATCAAATTGTGGCTCTAAGTTACCCAAACCTAACTTACCTTAAACCCTAAGCAGGCAAGAAGCAGACAGTGTTACATCATGGACAATAAGTGATGTCTGAATTGGTAATAAATCCTGATAGAGGATTTGCCTATAAAGGCAAATAGTTTTGACAGCACAAAATCTGATTACAGAGGACTGCTGCTGGTGAAACAAAAGAACTGTGGTGAATGGATGGTAAATGAAGTTTATACTGTTGAACTGTGCTGATGATTTTGGCAAAGCTGATCATGGCAAACCCTGCAGAAGTTCACTCGTTGGGCACCAGCAGCTTCTGTTCCGACAAAATTCACTCCCTTTTTTGATACTTACATTGGTTATCTGGCAAAAACTCAACCATAGTTGAGTTACAGGTAAATACACATCAGGGACTGCTTTCCAGAAACATTACAGTTAAGTGAAAACTTAGATACTTTTAATTTTAGAATGTTTACGTAAATCTGTACATGTTAATGGACAGAAATGCATGTCTAAATACCCTGAAGTTTACCCTGCAGTGATTGGTAATTACCTGGTTATGAGTTGTGCATGTTAATTTTTGCAGATGATTTATCTGGTTTATCTGGCTTTTAAAGACATTATATTTTCCTTCTTTTCTATTTTTTTTTTAATGCTCCTATTTTTACAACAGAGCACATATAGAATTCCTACAATTATGAGTGAATGGGGGAAGTGCAGGCAAGAGTAGGCAACGAAAAGGAAGAGCTGAAGGAGAGGTAGCTACTCAGTTAATCTGTGAGGAGAGATAACTGGCAATAACATGAAACCAGTGCAGGGATGTGGCCAGAGTGGCAAGCAGAGAGGATACTTTTATCAGCATTGTTTCCAAGCAGCTATTACAGTAAGTATTAACAGAGGAAGAGAAGCAATTACAGCAGTGAACCCTAACTGAATTTTGAAATACCTTTTAATAATGTGCAGTACAGGAACTGCATCTTTACCTAAGCAACTGGGACATGTTCTGGATGTGTCTTACTTACCTGCTTTGAAGAGAAAGATAAATCCAGAGGCAAATTTTAGTTTCATTTGTAATCGAGAGCTCGTGTTTATGAATTTGTAAATAAGACCTGGCATCGGCACTTTCAGTCTTGCAAATGTTTTTGTTAGTGGGGCTGGGCTGTGCACAAAACCCTTCCATTGTGTGTTTGAGTGCCTGATTTGTCTGAAAAATAATCAAAGATACAGATTATATGAGCCTTTAATATTCATTGTTATTTACCTCTGGAAGGTTCAGTTGTTTTGCTTTGTGATTGCTTTTCTAAAAGGATTGCTGCATTGTAATCAATTTACTGTGTGCAGTTTTAAATGTCAGGGACATTTTTGTTACTTAACCTGCAGACTCATGCAGGAAGGGATGAGGCAGACTTTTTGAAGTAAGGCTATTTTAAGGTTTAACTTCTAAAAGATTTCAGGTTCAGCATATCCAAGGAGAGTATATACTTTTTTATTTTTTACCCTTTTTTTTTTAAATTAAAAATCAAGCTGCATTTCAGGAAGCAGGTAATATGCATTAATTCAGATATAGTTTTTTTCCTTTCATTTTTCTGATGATTTTTTTTAAATTTCATAAGTGAAAAAACTAATGACTGATCACTTTTGAATATTGACACTATGTTTGAATATTTGGGGGAAAGAGTTTCTCATCAAAATACATGTTTGAGTGTATAATTCAATTAAAATGTCATAATCATAAAACATTTGAAGAAGCAAACTGCTCTGTGCACTAATTTGAAGAAAAGAACTTTTTAAACAGAACTCCATGGAGCTTTTGTAGATATGTAGGCCTCTCTTCACTGCTGGTTGAGTTTATTTAAAGAGCTTTTCTAGTCACCTTTGAACCCAAATGATTTCTCCAGATGTACCGAAGTGAACAATGTAAAAATCTTGCTGCTTCAGCAGAACAGGATCCAGCTGGCAGGGAACTGGATCTGCAAGTCATTGGTTACAGCTGTGTTTCGATTTATGTGATGGTTGAAAAAATAAATTACTGGATTAAATGGCTAGAAAGAGGACTCTTTGTTTAGCCCTTGTGTGGGGACTGAAAGTGTTTATGGTGCTGTTTTCTTCAGAGCCTTTGCAAAGTAAGCTGGACAAATAGACTTATTCAAAACTTCTCTGAAATGTTTTGCATTCAGCTTTATTTCTTTACAGAAGAAACTGTATGTTTTTGTATAATGCTCTCAGCCAGCAACCGCTTTTAAGGTCTTTTGGCCTTCGAGAGTGGCGGTCGCATTTGAGCGATGTCTTTTAGGCATTGCAGTTTATCACTGGAAGGCAAGTTTCCTTTTGTTAAAGGTTTTCAAATGCATTTCTTGGCATGCACACAAATACATGTAGGGACTCTGTCAAACTCATAACTTTTTAATGGGTTTAATATTTCAGCTTTGTATACCACTTACCTTTTGCTCTACATAATAATGCTGATGTAATTGTAAATTGGGTGCATAATAATTTACAGAGCAGGCACAATGAAATCAGAAACCAATGCCAAGTGTTTGGATTATCATATATCTTATTTTAATGTTCTAACGATGGTGATTATGTCTTATTACCTGATATCCTGATTCTGCAAAGATTTGCATGCTTAATTTTACTGAACAACTCCACTGTCTTTGATAAAGCTGAGTGGTACGTAGAGCTTACAAAGCTTTGTTAGCTATTTTGCTAAGAAATGTGTGTTTGGTTTTTTGTTTGTTTTGTTTTTTTTTTTTTTTTTTTTTTTTTTTTTTTTTTTTTTTTTTTTTTTTTTTTTTTTTTTTTTTTTTTTTTTTTTTTTTTTTTTTTTTTTTTTTTTTTTTTTTTTTTTTTTTTTTTTTTTTTTTTTTTGTTTGTTTGTTTTTTTTAATCTTTATGAGGTTATGGTCCTGTGAAATCCCACAAGCTGCCTTTTCTACTGGAGGTAGCTTGGATTCAAGGAGTTGAGATGTAACTTCACACACTGAAGTCCTGACTCCACTGAAGTCACTGGGCATTTTGCCACTGATTTCTCTTAGGCTACAATTTCACTTTTAGAACTGGATTTTAATGCTTTTACTTAGAACAAATATCCCAAGACCCAAAAGGGACTTTTCTTGAGAAACTGCTTGTGAAGTGATATGCTCCCAAATGTGAACAAAAGATTTGGTATTAGACCAACAGGAATTTTGAAGACTTCTTGCAGAAGCTATGAAAAGCTAAATAATAGTATAGAACTTTCAGTCACGACAGACAGTGAGCATATAGTGCATTTTTTAAAGCTCTAGCTGGCTTTCAGCATAATAGTTTGCAAAGCCAGGAGCTTTTCAGCACTTAGATCTGTTTATTCAGCAATATTTCCTAGTAATTATTTTAGGCTGACCATTTAGTTTCATTTTACAGTCATAAAGCAGTCCGTAGCTGTAGCTGAGTATCGGTTCCATTCTATTTATTAAAACATTTCTGAAACAGTGCAGAAACATGGGAAATTATGGTTGTGATTAGATCATAAGTGTTGTCCTATCAAGATCTAATTACTTTTCTCAAAACGGTTTGCACAAATCGTTTTCAAAGGGCTGCCTTTATAAAATCCTACAAAGTGCTGACCAAGAAGAGCTAAATACCAGAAGAGGAGTTCTTTTCCAAGGCAAAAATGAAATCAAACAAGTTGACCAAGTTCCATCATAAGCCACCCTCAGAAATACCAGAGAGAGGCTTAAAATATTTTAAATAGAATATTTCCCCTCCCCCCTTTTTTCTTGTTGTCCCTGAGAAGCATTATTACATTAAGAGCCATGCGACAGAAAGTCGTGGTGATGCAGAATAAATAACCATAATGTATCAAAAGCAGACAAAGGTGTGATTGATCTGTCTGGAATTGGCAGACTCTTTCGCTGTGTCAGGCTGTTTCTTTGATCAATGAAGGTATAGCCTCTGACCTTTAAAAAAAATCAATGGGATTGATTGAAAGGAGAGAGAGAACTATGAGAATGCAGGATAGCTTTAACCTTCACTGTCTAGAAAATTTAAAATATTCCAGTTTTGCAGGCATGGAACCTGCTATTTTATATTTTCTTCTTAAAAGGCTTCGCTTTTCCCGAGCCTACTTTTGAAACCTCTTAAAACAAGGCTGTAGAAATGGTGTGTCTGAATGTTTCTCACAAATGTTTATCTTCAGATCACATTGTTAAGAAAATAGGAAGGTTCTTTCCTATAGCAGAATTCTGTACATTCTGTTGCTGTTTGCAGCATGCACCGAATGTCTTTAGTTTCCTTTTATAAACTCGGATTTTTGTGTGGCATATATGTGTCCAAGAACTGGTGCTCTGAGAAATAGTTCAGGTTGTTTCAGAGATGTTATTCATCTGAATAAAGTGACTTGTACTGCGCTATTTCAGGATCAGTCCCACTGATGATTGCAACAATAGTGTGCAACCAGCATGGAGGGTTGAATTCCGGGAATAAACAGCATCTTTTGGTGATCTAGTTCTATGTAATCTTGCATTTTGGTCAGTTATATATCTATGTATATATATACATGTGTACCTAATTAGTCTGGAAACAGTAAAAATGTTATACTAGAAAATTTATGAAACTGGCTTTTTAAAACAGTGCTTGGCACTTTACATCTTTCTTACTGAACAGACTGCAAATGCAGACTTGACTGCTCAGTCAAAAACAGTTTTTTGAATAGTGGGAGTTTCATTTTAGTACTGGGCCCTTTCTTCACATTGTGCCGATGCTGTGTTAAGCAGTAACACAAAAAAATTAGTGATGTAACTATAAAAGGTGTTCATAAATAGAAAAGTTAATTCATTCATTATTTCATGCTTTCAAAGCTGAAGGAAACACAGATCAGAAAAAGAATATATATCATAGTGGTTTGTTTTCACAAATGATTACTTTTTTTAATTGAAAATGTTGGTGAAATCAAGGTTTATTGAATAGTATTCATACACAGAGTAATTCAAACTGCAATAATTTCTGCTGTCATGTGTCTGTGTTTTAATAAAGGGCAGGTAAATTGACAAGTCAGCAAGGAGACGGTATAATAGCATTTCTTGAGTGAGATAGAGCTTGCGTAGGAAGAGAAGGATATTGCTGTTTCTCTGTAATTTTATTTCTGTGATTTCCTTTCTGTAATAGATTGCGTAGGCTCCATATATTTTTAATACTTCATAATCAGGTGGGAATTTCAGCTAAGTTACAAAAGGCACTCTTACTAAATAACAAGACAAAATCTGGGTGTAGCATTTCTAAAGAAGAAAATAGGAGGGTAGATTTTGTGTGTGTGTGACAGATCTGGAACTAGATAGCTGTGGGAATTTTCTGAAGTCTTTATCCCCTTGATGTTCATCAGCGAGGTGAGAAGGTGTTATGACTCTTCTAAGTCATTTACATGCTGCATTAACAGAAACTAAACCTTTTATTTCATGAGTATCCTTTCCATATGCACTGTGATGAAGAAACTTTTTGCTTCTAGAAAAAGAAGAAGCATGAGTGTGTTGCATCCCTGTGGGAGCACACTGAGAATATGAAGATGAGAACTGTAAAATCAGAATAGTGTTCGATATTAGTGCACTTTCCCCCTCCTGTTAGATATATTCTGATTTTGTTCCAGTAATATTTAATTCTTGTCATCACATTCTCCTAAAATTATTATTTGTTATTCCAGAGAGTCCTTATCTGTCACACAAAGTTTGCATTAATATTGCAAATCACCTTACTCTTGCTGTCTAAGAAACAAAAGGCTCATCCCGTGTTTGAGTGGGGTTTGATAACTGACATGCATGCCCAGCCTCACCTCTCCTCCCTCTCTGTCCAGAAGTAATAATCCAGGAAACGCCTTCTTTTTCCTTCTTTTTTTTTTTTCTTAATTTTTTTGGTGCTTTCAGCAATGGCTGCTCCTCTTTCTGTTCTTCGTGGACATTAACTGCATCTTTCCAGTGTGGATGAGGATGCTGTCCCCTTGTGGATGATGCTCACAGTCTTAGCTGCTGCCTGCAAAACTGAGCAGTGCCCTTCAGCCAGTTTAAGGTGGTGTCTGGTGCAGTGCATTCATTTAGCATTACTAAAGGACAAAATTAAGGTTCTTTTTGTATCTCATGCCCCTGTCAGCTAAATCTTTCCCAGAAAAGAGGCAAAGCTGAGGTCATTTTTTTCCATCTGTGAGGGGTCAGTGACTGCAACAGTCGTTCCTGGCTGAGGCATAAGCCTGTTAAAAAGCACCTATGCTAGCAGCTGAATCATTTTCTAGGCCAATTTTTTATGTTTCAACTAATGAAAACAGCTGGGTCATTAAATCCAGCAATCGATCTCCAATTATAACCTGTCTTGGACAGCACGGCGCCCTGCCCCGCCAGGTGCCCTCCCCGCAGACAGACCTTCGGCCTCTGCCTCTGCCCTGAGACACCAATTTGCTGCCCCATCCCACAGCCACTTTCTTGCATTTCTAGGAGCACAAATTCCTCCCCAAAATATCACTGCCATGGCACGGGGGCTAATTGTGCCGTTCGGCATTCAGGGTGCTGTGTGGACCGAGGCCACTCCACATTCGGTCTTTCCAGCTGGGAAGCAGATCTATGGTTAAAAAAGGTGTGGTTCTGCTTGGAAACAGAGGCAGTGTGTGCAGGCAGTGATGTAACTGTAAATCTACCGGGGTTTTCTTTCATTATTATTATCTGGGTCTATCAAGAGAATAAATCAAATTTAAGAGACCAAAATTCCAGATACCTGCTACCTGGATTCTTTCTTTCCTCCTGAGAAAGTGAGAGTACGATATGTGGCAATTGATGGAGCATTTTTATGAAAAGCTTTTCGATCTTTTCAGGGCCTGCACAGGAATTAAAAAAAAGTTAAATGGTTGACATTTAATCTTCATACAGAGAATAATAATTACAGGCAAGAATTTAAAGTGGTTCTGCTCGTAGTCAAACCTGATGGTTCTTTTCTCCTTGCATTTCATGAGGATTTACTGTACTGTGGATGCAAAATGTAAATGATGGGCAATTCCGTGAAATTCAGACATGCACACAAAACTGTCTTTCCAACTTTTTCACACTTACCCTCAAACTGAAAATGGATTTTCCTGGTGGCTGATTAACCAGAAATGAGTTGTTTCTAACTAGGTTGAGGGGAGGAGGATTCTGTAATATTGGATTAGTGAAAGGAGTGAACAGCTTCAGTTTAATTCAACTAGTCTTCTATTTTTAATCTCCAAGGAAACAGCTGAGTTGAATGTTAATTAAACAGCAGTCTTTGATCCACCCAGCCACTCCCGGAGGCATAATAATAATATATAAGGGCACAGCAGCAAATATATAATAGGTACACTTAAAGGAGTGCATCTAATCTCACCATATCCACATTTAAAACATTTCTTGCTGACCCACTCTTATGTTATTTAAATAGGGGAAGGGAAAAAGAGGGGGAAACGCTAAGTAAGTTAAACTTTGATGGTCTGAAGGTAGGGCAGCAGAGCAAGTGTGAGTTCCTATTTTGAGGATGTATAAGGGTTAATGATTAGAAGAGTGGAATCAGGAAAGACCTTAAGCCCAGATCTATGACAGTGGTAATTGAGCTGATTGATTACGACATCTCGTTTCAGACGACTATTGATTTAATCTAGTCTGCAGTCCCATTGGCCCCAGAGGTGCTCCCGAGTGAGGCTCAGCACTTGAACCTGGGTACTCTTCCCTACTCACCGTCTGGATATAAATTTCCAGAATCTGCAACCATTTATAATTTTCTCTCATCTTCATGCTTTTATTCAGGAGCTTCTAATTTCATCAGGCTAATGTTTTTAACCATTGAGGGGACAGACACAGGGAAAATGAAATGGCACAGACTGAAAAGGGTGTGTGTTTTTTTTTTTTTTTTTTTTTTTTTTAAAAAAAAAAGGCAAGGCAGAGAGCCGGGGCTATGTGGCTAGTATTTGCATCTGTTGTTTCTGATTCGCAGAGCTAGCAAAGGCTGCTTTTGGAGGCAGTCCACAAAGCTGGGCTATCAGTAGGCAGTTTGCTGTACGCGCACGTTCAATTATTAAAATAGTAGACTTTTTTTTTCTGTCTGATAGCCATAGCGAGGTCATGACATTAATTTATCCAGGGTATTGTGGGTAACTATACAGAAAAAAAAGCATAAAGGGCACAGATGCTGGAGCAGCAAAAAATGGATGGGTCTGAGCAAAAGGAGATTAAGAGGCGATGACCAATCTAATGTACGTATAGCAGTAAGAAGCCGGCATCCGTCACAGACTGTTGATGGCAATAAGTATTTTAAGCCATGCTGTGCATGTGGTAATTTTATTTTTTTTTTCATACCTCAGTAAATGCTAAGCTGAATGCTGTAATCCTGTATTTTTTCAGTTTCCCAAATCTGATTTTGGTCTTGTTTTTGTTGTCTCATGCTTGGCGTTCTTCGCTCGCTCTCTGTCTGTGGGTGTGTGTCTGTCTCCGTCTCTCCCTTTTCACTGAGATTACAAACTTAACTGTTTCCTAATTGTCTACGTTCCTCCGTCCTTTTCCTAAGAAATTAATTGCCATCACCACGGCCGGTCATAAGCGCATACTAGCTGGGCTTAGGGCGTGGACCCCGTCATTTTGGCTTTCTGTCTTTACTTCGGGGCTGCGCGGTGTTTGCCTTTGGACCTTTCCTGCAAGTGGATGCCCTTCGCGTTTGCTGCTGCCCTAAGGTTGCCAAAACCTGGCTACCTGAGCCGGGACTGCGGTGCAGCACTGCATCCTGGGACTTGCCCGCCCGGCTACGCCGAGTGCTTCTACGGCACCAGGCAGCTCTGAGAATTGGCTGGCGAATTGCGTATCACCTGTCCCCCCCTCTGGTAAATAGTTTTTATACCGCGAATCACAGTGGCGTGGTATTGTCTGGAAAAGTAATTCCCAAATACTGTTGGCGTAAAAAAGGGAAAAGCCGAAAGACTGTCAACACCGTAAGTCATTAAAGTCCCTTGCCTTAAGAACAAAGGAACAAGGTAAAACTGCACACAATAATTATGCTCTGTGGATTTTCATAGCCTGTCAGACAACTTGTGCCTGTGTTTCAGTTACCAGCCTTTGTGCTTTGTTTTGTGTTGTGTATTTTATATACGCGTCTTGAGTTTCTCTGTGTGTGTGTATTTGGTGTACGTGTATGTGTTCAGGCTTCTCTACCAACACGGAGCAAATACCATACAGAAAAAATACACAAGTGTAGCTCAAACATGCATTTTCAGGACTCAGTGTGGTGGTGAGAGTGTATTGCCATTGTTCTCTCTCGCAGTGCTCTCTCTGACGCAAGCAGCTTCTATTTTATATTTTATTTTAATTAGGAAGTCTAAAAAAAATAATAATAATTAAAAGAAAAAAAAAAAAGGAGTAAAAAAAAACTGGCTTACTCCAGTTAAATGCCAACTGAAGTCCAGAAACTCACGGTTTCAGCACAGTGAATGGTGATTCAGACCCTGGCAGGGTTTTGGCTATGAGACAATTCCTACTTATAAAGAGCACAATGAAGGGGGGGGGGGAAGATAGCATTAATTTTGAGGAAGATTAATATTAGTCTTTTAATGTTCATTATTTTCTGAAGAAGTGAATCCTTGTAGCTTTTGAGAGCTAACATGCCCTTCCCACTGGTATTTATTCGAGCAAAGGAAAAAATGAAGAAGGCGTAGAATAAACTCCTAAGACTGTTCAAGAATTACTGGCATTATTTCTCTCTGCATCACGTGTGAGCCTGGGTTGCCTGCTATTCCTGAGGCAGAGGATCGAGGATGAAAGTCTGTGTGTCAGAGCCTGTTTTCACAACTGCATTTGGAGATCTGTCTTATTGATTAGGAAAAAAAGGGGGTGGGAATAGGAGTGTGAGGTGAGGGGAGGACCGACTGACTACTGGCTTATTGCAGCTCAAGACATTTTCTTCCGGAAAGATGTCAAACAACTGAGACACAGCAACAGAGGAAGTAGAAAGGTGGAAAAATAAGAAGAGGGACCCTTTGGAAGAAATGAAGGCATTCCTTATGAGAGCCTTGAGGTTTTTTTGGTGTTTTTTTTTTTTTTTTTTTCTTCTAACATCTGACCCACAAGGGCTAGAGTGACAGCGTCATGCAAATGCTGCAGTCCAGCAGGTCTGAGAGAGGGTGGATGCTAGAGAGTGAGTTAATGTTAATGATGAGTGCAGTGAAAATACCAGCCGATACCACCCCCTCCACACACAACTGCTCTGAGTCAGCATCCGCTGCTTTGCCTTGCCTTTTTGTGCGTGCGTGTGTGTGTGTGTGTGTGTATGTGCGCGCGCATGTGTATGTGTGTGTGTGCGTGTGTGTGCTGGTGACTGTGTGTGTGCATGGAAGGTAAAGCCAGTCAGTCAGTGAGAAGCAAAGGTACGTTCGAGAGCAACTAAAATCTGACTGATTTCCATCTTCAGAGCATCAGATGTATTCCCTAAAGAGGATGGGTCTATGCGATGGGGGTGGTATAATTATGTTAATGTCATATTTATAGAGGGGAGAGATTTTTCATTCTAATTATTGATTTGAAAGCTGTGGTCAAAATTGTTTGTTAAATCATGATCAGCTTTAAAAAAAGAAATTGAATGAAATCTAGGGGCTGCTATACATATATATCTCTCTCATATATATATATTTTGTTTCATTTAACTATTTTGTGTCTGAGGCATAACTGATTGAATGGTGCACAGTGACAAAGAAACGGCTCTTATATAATGTTGCATTATATCATCAGCTGAAATAATATTTTAAATAATCCAAAATGTTCTGAAATCTGAAGTATCAGTGTGGAGGGGAGGGTGAAGGGCAGGGTGGGGGTGGGGGGCACTGGCAAATCTTTTCTTCGGCAGAGTGCTCTGTACAGCTTTCTTGTAAATGGATGATTCACCTGTTCGACCAGCAGAGATTCTAATTCTTCCCCCCCTCTTCTCTTTTTTTTTTTTTTTTCCTTTTTAAAGCTGAACGGCTTCCCGAAGAGCACTGAGTTTTCTATGCCAGATTCTGCTCCAGTGGCTAGGACCTTTATGGCTGCTGTTTCTTTTGCTCTGGGATCTGATGGAGAAAAAAAAAAAAAAAAAACCACGGTGGATCCTGTCCCTAAAGTAGAAATTTTCTTTTTCATTCTGCAAACAAGGCTAAAGATCGGAGGAGAATGAATGCAAAAGTAATTCAGGATTGTGGTCGTGCCATTAAAAGTATTCGGCTTCAGAACAAAATCATTCGGGAAATCCGAGCATTTCTTCTTTACTGTATCGACAGTATTTGAAAGTTATGTGTGCTTTGAGTAATCTGGTTCAAGTGACAACAATCTCTGCATGTCAATGTTTTCTGCAGCTTATGGAGTGAAGTTTAGTTTTGCCATTGGAAAGGAAGAAGCTTTTTGTAGCAGTCTGTAGAAGGATTAAATGTTGAACGTGGGGAAGAGGCAAAAAGTGAATACATGCCCAAAGGTTATCCTTGCATCGTGAATGGGTTTAAAGTACTCTGCAAACCAGGGCCCACCTGAACAGTACGACTGAAATTATAATGGGGAAATATTTCAATTAGAAGCCCCTTAACAAGCATTTAATCCTTCTTTCAGGCATTAAGGAAAATATAATAAAATTGTTACTGTACAAATCTGTTGGAAGCAGATTTTAACCCATTTATAAGAGGCTTCCCTCTATTCCCCCCTGCATTATAATAATACGACTGCTTGCAAGATGAGGCAGTGAAGATTTTTTTTTCCTGTGTTCTTTGTTTTTGCTTTTCAAAAGTTAAGGACTGTACTCTCAGAAAAGTCTGATCGGTCAGCTGATACATTGTTTGAATGTATGTATGCGTCTTGCCTGCTTATTTGATCTTTTCTGCCCCCTACTTGAAACTGTGATTTGTCTATCTGGGGGGAAGGAGGGGTTGCTGATTTGGGGGGGAGGTTGTTTTTAGGGTTTGCTTTGGGGTTGTGTTTTTTGTTTTTTTTGTTTTTTTTTTTTTAACTATAGCAGTGAAAGTTTTGCTGACAGCGGTTATGACTACTAAGCAGTTCAGTTTATTGGAAGATGAATTCTACTGGACCATGTCGGACTTTTCCTAGTCCCTGAGACCCTAACTTGTGAGGTTTTTTAGCAACAATCACAAGTCAGGCTCTTGGGACCTAGGCGGAGGGGAACCAGCAGCTTTGGACTGTGATTGTTTCTCTGCAGAATTTAGAGAACCAAAGGAGCTTTCCTTGTCTTGAAGGGTAAAAAGGAAAATATACTTATTTCAAATGTTAAGAAACACAACTGTTCCTAAAAGAAAAAAGAAAAAAAGAAAAAGAAACTAAGCAACTGTTATCCATTGTGCAATGTTAGGAAGTTACATATTTATATGTTTAGAAAATTGGTCTAAATGTCACGTAACATTTAGGATTAAAATTTAATCTGAATACCAGTTTGCACCTAAAGAAAAAAAACAAAACAAACCCAACAACAAAAACAATTCCCACTCAAAACTGATACTAAAATATACAAAAGGCTTCTAACCATAATATTATTATTATTATAGAAAATTCTGATAATTACCACAAAGTATAGAGTCATCCTGACTGTTGCAGCATTAACTTTTAAAACATAAAACAAAAACACTGATGTTTGAGGCCTAGAAAACATTCATTCTATTGTTTGAATAATGATTTCAGTCTACAGGAAAACTGTTGCTTAGCTTTTCCTGTAACATGGGACAAAGAGTATTTTGTAGTTAATTGCCATCTTTTTTCTTTGTCCAAGTGAGAACACAATATGGCATTTAAAATATTCCCTCATTTAATTTACATTTTAATCTGATACTGAATATTGGTTTAAAAATCATATTACAGCATTAAAATCACTTTGCACCCAGAATCACTTTCTTGTACCAGTTCAACTTGAAGGGTGCCACCCATACTCTAAGTACCAGTCTCGACTTCTAGCTTCTCCATCACTTTTTGCATTTTTCACTCCTCTGACAAAAAGCAGTGTGAGCTTTACATTGTCCCTCATGTGTTAAGTACTCCACTAACTTTGCATAAGAAGATTCACAAGCACACAAGGTATTTCACAAGCAACACTGTTCATTAAACTCGAACTTCCTATCTACAACACAGAATTTGATTTGTATTTCTTAATATTTTATAGGCGGGTTAGTTCTGAGCAATTTTTCTCTGTTTCCTGTGACTAACCAACATGCTGCAAGACCTTGTTGATACATCAGACTTCACTGAAACAAAGACTTCACACAGATCAGGCATCTAAACTATTTGTTCATTTCAGAACTGGTATTTTGGCTGCAGTATATTTTTTCCACTTGTGTGGGAGGAATTGTGTTTTATTGTAAGCATCAACACTATTGTTAAAATAAATTGTTCTTATCTGTTAGTATAATACTTTTTCTTCTTGTCTTGTTTTCTTAAGAGACAGAAACTGTGCACTGTACATAGTTTTCAAGTTGCTCAAGATATAATTAGTCTTTAAATAGTCATAAAAATATTGCCTTAGCAATTACAATGATGATACTGTTCCTGTAAATATGCAATTCTTTTCTTTGTAAACTGTCAGTCCCACGTGCTAAGAACACCCAAAAGAGCTACTTGCAAAAATTTAGATACAGAGGTAACTTTTTAGCACAGACATGATATTCAACATTGACTCCTGTTTCAAATACTCCAGTATTTGAAAAGCAGATCTGAATGTGTTCTGGAAAGGCGAATGCACCCAGCTAGGTGCTACTCTCCTAAAGCCCTTCAGTAGCAATTGACATGTATTCTGTACAGCAGTTTTCAGCCCTGAAAACAGATTATTTAGGATACTGATCAGTTGAACAGGTATTCTGTTCATTCAAGCTGTATAATGAGATAAAACCATCTTGCGTGTTAGTATATACATGTCAATATGCAATTTAAATTATTCATAGTATTTATCAAAATAAAAATCCTTATAGGTCTAATCAGCTATATGGTGCACGTCTCTGCATATTAAAGATTTTCATGGCATTTATTTTTCAATCGGCAAAATTTACTTGAATGAGGGTAGTTCACATTCAGCACTCTGAATTCGCTTTGCATTTAACACTGTAAGTGCAGCGAAGGTGAAACTGTAGTGTGAAACATTTTGTCTATCAGCCTGAAGATTTCAACTATGCTCTGCTCTGCACTGAAGATGAGAAGAAAATGAATTATTAGAAACTCCTGCCTAGTGTATTTGCTGCTACAGCAAAAGCTGTAAATATCTAGTCCTGCCTCTGCATTACTGCTTGAACTGGGATGACTCCAGTGGCTCTGGTCTGCCCATCGTGCTCAGTGCTGCCCCTTGGCACAGAGATGAAAAGGTTGGTGCTTCCCCATCCTCTTTTCCTCCTCCCTCTTCTTCCCCAGTCCTGACACAGCCAAGCCAACCTCAGGTACACAGGTAGGGCAGAGGTGGATGAAAGGGAGGGAGAATCACGGTCTTCACTGGGGCAGAATTCCCACCAAGACCAACAAGATGTAGTCCTGGGACTATGGGACAATGCCTACAGACACCACACAGAAAGCAGTCTTATTTACCCTGTGACAGTATATGAAAGCTGTCTCCATTAGCACAGATAAATAGAAAGCATCATCTTCAATATGCTGTGCGTAGATATATGTACAGAATTTCAATATACTCTCATTTCTATATGACTTGATGTTGTTTCAGTTCAAAATGCATTTAAATGCTATTTAATATGTGATTTCAGAGTAATCAGCTTGTGCTACAACAAAAACAAAAAACCAAAACACAAGCTCTTGCAAAGGGGGAGGAAGAGAGAGGGAGAGAGAGAGTGAAAATGATGTGTGGTGCATACAAAAAAGGAATGATATTAACAATTCGATGAATTCCTAGTTGGTAGACCAGACTGAGCCAGACGCATATATTAACGGCTGTCTGCTGCTGATGTGAGCCTGCTCAATGCGGTGGAAATGAAGGATCACCTACTCCCTGACACCAGCTTATTTGTACGTTTTAATTTTAAAAAGGAAAATCACTGTTTTACATAAACATCTTAACCCCTACGTGATTTTTTTTCTTTTTTCCTCTCTCATATTGTTTGCTAATTTACTGTCAACCTAAAGTGCTGTTTAGCTACAGCCCAACAAAAACATCAGTCAAAAAGCAGAGGGAAGTATTAGCTTCTCTTTTGTCTGCCATGTACAATTGAGTTATTATTATGATAATTGTCTACTTTAATTTTTAGTCTTCATGGGAGATGCAACAATTTTCCAGAGCTTCATTTTGGAAGCATTTTAAGTTTCAATAAGATACCATTTCATATTTAACCCAAATAATAACATTTTTTAAAAAAATATGCTTATAGATCAAGCTGGGGTGATTTGATCAATTCTTTTCATTAACCTGAAAGTCTTTAACACCTTAATATAATATTACATATATAGGACAGGACTCCTTTTCAAACCACATAAACTCTCGGATCCATTAATACAGTGCTGAAGACTGTTACATGAGTCAAGGGAATTCCACTCCAAGTTAATTACTGTTGGAATTAGAGGAAAGAATATTTTACTTGAAGTTGTATAACAAGAATCTACAATTATCACATTTCAGGGCATCGCTCTATTCATTTGATGAAAAATGTCAATGAAGTTTAACAGAAGATGTTCTGCATTTCCATGGGTAATGAAAATTGGCACGTTCACGATAAGCTAACACAACATTTTCGGTGTGTTAATATGCAGTGCAGAAGAAATTTCTGTAGGCAGTAAACGTAGCCATCATTTTGATTTGCCTGTGAGATGATTATGCTCAATTCCTGACTGGGTACATAATTTCACACCGAAAAGGAGTCATCTCCTCTTAGGGACCAACTGTAGCCTACCAAAAAAAAAAAAAAGACTCCTGCCTGAGGTCTTTAACTAGCTAGGTAGTCAGATAGATACAGACAATGGAAAAAAAAAATATCTGGAATACTATAAAAATGCCAGCTGAAACTGTATGTTGGTTTATTTATTATGTTCATATAAAGTATTTTTGTCCAAACAATGTATCTAAGACATTCATCACCTTGTTAAGTTTTTTCATTGTTTGATGATTACAATAGGCATCTTCAGAGTTTGCTGGATGCTGTGTCGTTCCACTCCTTGGCAACGCTAGAGTTATTCTTACACGGTGAGTCCAGCACTATTGACTGATGTGCAAAGCTATGCTTTAATTGCAGTGTCTGAGTAGCAACAAGTGGATGGAATATGGAAGCCTTGGAGAGTAAGTGAACGTAAGATTAATGAGATCAACCCTGATAAAATTATTTCATCTTTATAAACGTCTTTAACCTATTAAGTAGGATTTAAAATTAATCATAGAATCATCCAGTTGATTATAGACTAAAGTTTATCTGGTAGGCTTTCAGAAATGCAATCTTTATGCCCGTTCCTACTTATTTAGGAGTTAAGGATTAGTTGTAATTGTGTGATAAAGTAGATGCAGTAATGATACTTTGAACACTATGAATATCCTATAGGGGAAAAGGCAGATAATATTCTGTACTTTCCTTTTACTCATTAGCTGTTGCACCAATGCCGTGATTCTCTACAAGGAGCATATTCTTTATTTAAATGGCCTAGCAAATCAACAAGGTTGTGCTGAGTAGTTCAGGGCTGGTCATTTTGGTTTTGGTTTTGGGTGGTTTTCTTCCACCACCACCACCCCCAACTTCTTTTCTTGGATGTGTGCGTGTCATGCATGGGAAGGTATGAAGGAAAAACAGCTATTCAGCAGAGACACGTCCCACCCCTTTAATTAAGCTTTTCCCGGACTATGTAAAAACACTGGCAGTGTGTAAATCCCATTTGTGTGTTTGTTATTATTATTTTAACAGATTCCTAAGTATTATGTTAAGATACCTCAGTGATGAAATACATATGAAAATATGAAAATAGTTGCATTAGTAAGTCAGTGGATACCAAAAGGGTTGGATGGCATCGGCACAGTGCCAACTGGAAGATTTTTTTTTTCTTTTCATTTAATTCCTTTCACCTACTAGGCTCCCTAAGCATTAGGCAGAACCCAGTATGTGGCTAAGTTATTGCTCTAGTGTTCATCACACAAAAAGCACAGTCTTAGCATTTGTAAATTTTCTTCAGGGAGGTTTCTAATCTAGACAGCATTTGCGTTTGGGGATTACACCACAGTCTGTTCCCCACCACCTCCCCCTCTAACATGTAGCCCTTTCAACTTCTTCAAAGAAGTGGGTGAAAGTAGGTTCTTTTATTAATAGCAGAAAACAAACCGACTGCTGGACTTCCGTGGCAGAGCTCACATAATGCGGCAGGGTGGGAACTGTAACAAAGAATGCTTGAATGCACTAAACGTATAGTGAAACCCCATTTACATTCACTGATGGGGCTTAAAGTACAATAAATGAGAAGTTTAAAGTAGAAATAAGCAGGGCCGTGAAAAGACTTCGGTGAAGGTAAATACTTCTTGAAAAGTTTAGCACAGGATTTAATTTCAAACTTGAGCCTTTCCTAGTAGAATGCATTTCTTCATAATATATCCCTTCACTCAGAGCATCTCCATCAGATGATGGTAAATCAGATGGAGTGAGTATCTTCAATGCATAAAGAAGTAGATTCTGTTTATCCAATTTATATACTGATTTTCATACAAGTGAGACAGTTGGCAGTGGAAAAGTCTTCATGGTTCACTGTCTGTTCCCCTGTACTCTCTCTCCTCTGCAAACTGCCTTTGAAGTGTAAGGAACAACTTTGTGTCTAGAAATAAATTTGATTGTGATATCTTACCATAATTTCTAGCTCTCTATACTTCTAAAATGTTTCTGTCTGTGTTGGTATAGATACGCTGAAGAATTGGACAAGTTTGTTGCTTTCTCTCTGCTAAAGTTATTCCGTGAAATAGATTCACAATATTATACTGTGTAACTATCACCTCTCCCCTTTTCTTCTCTTCCAATATGGTGATCATCTCTTTGTTTTAGCCCCTTCCACAGCCCCACCTTAGGGCCTTACAAGATGCCAGCTTTGTTATCCTAAGAGTTTAAATGAGCCATGCTCCCATTTTTTGCATTTCTCTTCACAGTGGTCCTTCATCCTGAATATGAAGGATGTATAAATGGCACCTACTTGTAAATTTTTGCAGAATCTGCCTCTCCTCCCTTGTCCCTGTTCAGAAACAAAAAGCTGTCAGAGGTTAAGTTTTCAGTCGCTAGTTGCAGTTTTCCAGATAAAAGTCAACTTCTTGCTCCTTTTGGAGCATAATAGCCCTGCTCTCTGCGTGATTGGATCAGGGATTTATTTAATAACTCTGATTTGGGGAAGGTGGGCTATGGAATAACTTTCTGCTGCACTCTTCAGCAGAGGTAGTTTCTGCTAGTGATGTGCAAGAAACTTTTGCTGCCAGCATTTAGTCAGATTGATATTTCCAGAAGTTTTGACAATCCGTCCTTATCCTCGAGGAGCCTGGTTCTGCTTCGGGCAGGCAGTTCTGGTCCGTGGACTCTCACAGTGCCTGCCATCCTGCAGTAGCTGCTGTGAGCCTAATCCAGGCAGAGCACCTCTCGGTTCCTATCCCGCACAATATCCCGATGGCAAACCCGGGATGTGAAATGGCCGGGGCAGCCATTTTGTGGTGGGATTTACAGCTTTTCACTGCGAAGTGGAGGGTTCATCTCTCTGTTGGGAAGATTTGTCCCAAGTCTGAGGATACACAGTGCTTATAGCTCCTGCCAGTGTTATTTATACACACACATTGGAGTATTCGGGGAGTTAGATTTACTGTTAAATTTTAAATAAACCCAGGAGGCTGTACTTTTTTGATGTTTATTATGTTGGCATATTATTTTGGATATTAATTCTTAAACTTATGTCTCTTTCTGAAATAGAGGACTGTGGTCAAAATATTGATATTTTAGGAGTCATTGAGGCACCCAGTTTTTAAGCAATGGCTGGATGTTAAAAGTGCAACAGGTTACCAGTGAAGTATTGGAAACCTCTCCTGACTCACCCAGAGGGTTAGATTTCTTGTGGGTGTTGCCAGTATCTGAGTATTGAGGTTTGGTAGGCTTTTTATGAGTTAATAAATTCCAAAGGCTGCAGCTTGGCTTTCTGAAATTTGGTAATCATTCCCTAAATGCTAGTGGGAAATCAAAATTACTACATGCAATAACTAACACTTTTAAAAACCTTTGAAATGTTTCCAGGCTGCTGCCTACGTGCTCTTCTTTCCTGCATCGATGGCTAAAGGCTTAGGGTCACTTCCTGACACCCAGCATGAATGCAGACAAGCTCCTTCTAGCTCTCTTTCAGTGAGACAACCTTTACTTTCCTTCCGTACCACTTGCCCGGTGTTGTCCAGGCAGACCATGGGGTCTTCATGTGGGGACCACCACTCACTAATGGGAACGTGGTGGGACCTTGACTTTGGTTAGGTCTCCAAGACCACAGTATAAAGCAAATATTAGCAAAGCACTCAGTGGCCAGTAGGAACTCGTGATTAACTGTGGCAGTGTGAGGGGACATTTCACACGTTTCTTTTAGAGTCTTTTTTCTGCTATTTGTTCTTCAGCTGTTCACAGTAACTTAGTGCAGCGGTGGGGAAGAGATAGGTTTGCATCTGAACAAGCTGTAGGATCTCTCATCCCAGTATTCATCTAGTCTCCACCAAAACTCTTTGTTTTGGCATGCACATTTACTTTTTTTCAGACTAATATTTATAATGGTCCTGGGCACCTTCTGCAGTAGCACAGAAGGCAAAAAAACATGCAAAGGACTAACTCCATAGAGAGTCTCTGGGTCAGCATTTTTCTATAAAGCAGTCTAATGTGTGTCTCAATTTGGGAGGATTTTAATATGGCCAATAAAATCCTGCAGCTGGCATCCAGCTCAGATTATGAAGTGACAGCAGAACTTAGTATCTGCAGTAGTCTTCTGAGACAACCTGCAGACTCTCCTGCCCTGTGGTAAGACCTGTGGCTGAAAGCCATCCTGTCCCCTCCCTGCTTCCAGGTACCATGTGCCGTTCACTGAACCAGAAAACATGGTACCACACAAGACTTGCATCTTATGTGGACCAGGCAAGAAATATAGCCAGGCATGTCCTCCTTCTTTCCTTCCCTCCTTTTCCCTCCCCTTTGCTCTCCTCCCTCGTGTCTCCCACACATAGCAGAAACATCACGTCCACTGCCAAGGCAAACTCAATCATCTAGTCTGACTTCCTTCATAAAACATGCCAAAGCATTCACCAAGCAACTCCCACATCAACACCAACAATTTCTGTTTGCTTAGCATGTATATTTAGGATTTGGGATGGCAGAGAATCCATAATAACCCCCTGGAACAGTCTCCCAGTAGTCTATTACATCACTATTAAAAACATAGGCTTTATTTCTAATTAGAACTTGTTTAGCATCAGCTTCCAGCTACTAAAACCTTTCCTGACAATTTAAATGGTCATTTGCTTCTTTCCACCACTTGGCATTTTCATTGAAAATCTAATGAGATTGCCTTCATTGTCTTATTTTAAGGTTTTTGGAAAGATAAGATAATGTTGCTTGCTCTTGTTTGAACCTTTCCCATTTTGCCAGTATCCTCTGCAAATACCAAAATGAGCAATCTGGTGTCAGGAATGGTATTTTTAGTTGTGCTAGTGATTCCTCTTTTCTTTTGTTTGACTTACTCATTTATCTTGTTTATTTTCTTTTTCACTTCACTGTACTGAGAAGTGTAACTGAAGGAATAAAGAGAGAAACATATTTGAAAAATGCTTGTCTGAGGTATTTGAAGGTTCCCAATTCCAGCTAAAATTAGTAGGAGTTTAACACCTAAACTGTTAAGTACTTATGTTACCTTTATTTAAGCAAAACCTTATGTCAGTGGGAGAAATAACAGAAATAGCTTATCAGTCTTTGACTGATTATTAGTCAGGTAATTTTTGATTAATCTATTAATCTATTTATTGAATAAATTGTTAATTTCAGAAGGAAATGATAGCAGCTGTATTATTCTTACTATTTGAAAACTTATTTGGTTTCAGCATTTTCTGTGTTTCCAGTATACTTGTATTACAGAAATAGATCCTGCAGATGGATTAAAACATACCCATGTGTTCAAACCAGGCAATCAGTCTCACATTTTACAGGTATTCATCCAAACAGCTAGGATATAGCTAGCTAAAGGATTATTTTTAATGTGTTTCTTGGAAATTTTGTAACTTAGTCCCTTCACAAAGCTTATTTGCCTGATCTCAGTAAATCTTCAAGCCTGTATGTTTTATCATTTTCATATCATAGGTTTGGGGAGGAGGGATGGGGGGAAGACTGATCTTAGATAAGCAATGCAGGTTGGTTGAGAATGGAGGTAGCTGTCATCTGTAGCCTTTCCAGACACAGCAGTACAATTCCAGACAGTCACCTGAGTATTATCGCTTTGCCTCAACTATAAATCACAGTCTGGTAATGGCCAAGGCTGACACCTTGACATTTTCAAGAAGAGTAAAAGACCTGATTTGAATGGAAATCAATTTCATTTCACAAATCTTGGGATACTCCAAATGTGTTCTTGGGTTTTTTTGTGGCTTATTCAGAATTTCCATGATCCTGATAAAGGTTTACTGGTGTTAGACAATGATGTTTGTTTCCTACATACAGCTAAAAATTAGAGAAATGCCTGTGTGTAAGGAGTGCATCTCGGGGTCTTGTACCATGTAGGTGTGGGAAAAGAAACCCTTTTTCTGACAGCCTGTTGAAGGTGATGGGCACAGCTCCTTTAGCTACCTTACCTTCTTCCCACCTCCAAAGGCAGTAGCCAGCCTGCAAGGCACAGCTCAGAGCATGTGATCTCACAGTCCTGCTCACCTGGATGTGAACTCCTGTGGGGTGCTCCGAAGAGGTGGCAGTGCTGATGCACCAGGACTTCACATTGTGCAATAAATTGTCGTGCTTCTCCCTGAATTTCTGCAATTAAAATGACCCAGAAGTTCTAAAAAACCCACATGAACTTTTTATTATGTGAACAGAGAGAAAGAAACCCCAAGGAAATAAAATTAAAGTTGCCTTTCCTGTTTTTTCTGTTTTCTTTTTTTTTTTTTTTTTTTTTTTTTTTTTTTTTTTTTTTTTTTTTTTTTTTTTTTTTTTTTTTTTTTTTTTTTTTTTTTTTTTGCCTTTTGCCTGGTTTGTGAGAATGTGTTGTGAAGACAAGATATTCCCCATTCAGGAAGGGAGGGGAATGAGCTTAGTGATTGTAGCACCCACGGTACTGTCGCACTAAGTGTAAGTAAATACAATCCGAAATTTGCTTTGCTCCAACTGTTCTGATATGTAGCACAACAGCTCTTTTGGAGGAAGGCTATCTGTGGGAGCAGCTCCCTTGTGTCACAGACAAGGTGGTGCAACGTAGCCTGCGCCCCAGGTGAAGGTATTGAGGTGGCATCAGACCTCCAGTGACTGAAGATCCAAAACCAACCCTGAAATATTCTTTCCAATAGTTTCACAAGGAGCTACAACACTCCTCAAATTTTCAGTTCTCTTACTTGGCAAAACGAGACAATCTAGATGACACTTTGGTTAAAAAAGGAAGGTGGCGTAAGGTAATGCCCACATGAGAATCTAAGCCAAATGAGTAAGCTGTGCCTAAATTTGCCAATAGATACATTCCTGTGTGAAACTGAAAAAGCAAAAATGTCCTTAGCATACAGAGGATTAAAAATACCTGATGGCCATTCCGTGTTTAAAACCCTGAAACAGGACAGTGCGAAACACGTAGCGGTGTCTATAGCAACAGGTGTGAAATCAAAGGTAAGGATTTTTCTCTCTTTTTGTGTCTCTTGCCTGCTGCACGATGCTCCTGAAAACCCTGCAAGAACCTCATTAAAACCATGCATGTATAGCACCACCCGAGTGCATCAAATGCCTTCCAAGGGCCGTAGCTACGTGCCGTCTAGACACTGTCCGTCAGCTTTATCGCAGCACATCCTAAGAGGCAGTAAAAGACAGGGTGCTGGTGTGGAAAGAAATGCTAACAATCTAGCAAATTGCTAGCGTCTAGCCCAGACTCTTTTCTGTCTGACAGTAGCCACTAGCACATGCCCGGGGAAAAGGATAAGATCAGGACAAGAAAAGTGATACTTCTCTGTTGTGGGTTGTTTTTTTTTTTAATGTCTCCTGCAGAATTCAGTGCAGTGACTTACAGGTCATACCAACCTGTTTAAGGGCCCTGGACAGAACTTCTTCCTTTCTTCTGTGCATTTGTTTAATTACTTGAGCTGTGAACCCTTTTCTTATGACAGCAGTAATATCTTTTCTTGGTCACAAATACCTCTCTATGTTCTGCAGATCCATTTGCATCTAAGGAAGACTGAGAAAATGTTGGAGCTCTGAGTAAGTGGTTTGTATGGATTTCCAAGGCACAACACCTCTATGCAACCTGCATCATTATGCTCACTTAATTTGTTTTCCCTAAGTGACAGGTAGAATTTGTAATGTGCAGTTATATGACAGATTTTACCTGGGGCCAATGTTTTTTTTCTGATACATACAGCTTTTTGGCAAACTTTTCCAGCCACACACTGTTCTGTACAATGGAGAGACTTTAAGGTGGATTAGATCAGAACTGTGACATTTGGCATTGTGATGTTCTCATGATTGTTTTTATCAGTGCAAATCATGCCCTGGAAGACAGAGGCATCTTGCAGCCTTGTCATTTCCACAAAGGAATGCTTTGACCTTGTTAAAGTCAAGGGGAGCTTTTGGCTTCAGCTGCTAAGATGTCATCATCATATTTAAACATTTTGAAGAGTGGCCACCACCCTTACAAAACACTTACCTAAACTATTTCCAACCCCAAAAATCTCCATCTCTGATCCTTTTGCACTCCTTGTATCCCCAAATTACCTGTGGGACAGTGCAAGGCACACTGGAGGGCATTTCTCCCCATAGCAGCCCTTGTCAGAACGTCAGGCCTACTGAGTCATGGGTTTCAGGAACAAGATGAAAAGTTTACATTGAAGACTGCTTCAAAGTAGAATGCTAGTTCTGGAAAAAGATTTTAAATAGTCTGTATTAAGAGATGGAAAGGTTGTGTTTAGATTCAAGCAAAGAAATACAATATTTAGCTGGTTTGCTCATGATCTAAAAACCGCAGCAAAAATAGAAACAAATCAAGTGGCCTCACTATGTGTCATTTAACATGATGCAAAACTATCCTGGCATACTTTTAAGGGAACATGAATTTAAATATTAACTGCTTAGTTTAAACAGAGATTTTAACTTTTAATATAGCAGCTTTATTAGGTGATTCATGTAGACTGTATGTGAGCTTTTTAAAGTAACT
This sequence comes from Empidonax traillii, assembly GCF_003031625.1. Taxonomy (NCBI): domain Eukaryota; kingdom Metazoa; phylum Chordata; class Aves; order Passeriformes; family Tyrannidae; genus Empidonax; species Empidonax traillii. The sequence goes on along the minus strand of NW_020955369.1, from coordinate 1,965,859 downwards.
ACAGCACCACAATTTGTAAATTGTATGATGTTACCAAATACCCTACCTGAAGTAATTCACAGTCCCTATCTCATTTTTAAGACAGTGGTTGAGTTCTTATTTCATAACCAAAATTCAACATGTAATAATAGTAAGTTCTGATTTCTGAAGGATAAGATCAAGTAAAGGCACTCCCAAAGACAGCAAGTCATCAGGACTGTGACATATCTGCTGGCCTCATAGATGTCTCAGATACTCCACAGCATCATGAAAGGTGACAGGCACTTAACACATAGGAAACTGAGTCCTGTGTTACCTGTCCCATTCCTTTGTGTTCTTAAGAACTTCGCAAACTATGCATTTTGTTCAGAAAGGTATCTCCCTTAAACTACTCCAGTGTGTCGGTTACAACCAGCTTCATTTTTGGAGTTTGTATTTTCAGGGGGAGGTTGGATAAAAGCACAGAATAGTAAAATGCATCAGTGGATACTTGGTATAACTCAGGTTTATGTAACCTGGAGTTCATACACAGACAAAAGACAGCATTTGACCACTGTTACTGCTGCTATAATTGTCAGATCACGATTTCTCTTTTTTTACTGTCCTCTTTATTTTTCTTAATGTTGATGTTAAAAAGATAGACTTTTTAACCAGTAACTGTCTGTAATGTTTCTGCCATGAAAAAATGATGGTCTCATTTTTAATTAATTGGACTTTTTTTGGTATGTTTTCAGCAAATGCCAGAACACCAACTGAGGCATACGTTTGGATTTCAGCTGTGTAAACATATACTATGTCAGTACTCTCGCTTAGCCCTTTCATAGCTACTATGAGCAGTTCAAAGTGTACAGCCCAGGGATTTGTTAGTGATGAATGTGCTGCCAGCATCACAGGTGAGGGTGGTTGCTTCCTTTCCTGAAAAACCTCCAGTCGTAATAGTGGCCCTGTCAGATTCCCAGTGAGCAGAGGCAGCTTTGTTGCACAGAGGTTCGGCAGACCCACCTTGGGACTTTTCTTTGTTTCATCTCCTGGATGAGCCTGTCCTTCCTCAGCAGATCTGTGTGAGGTGGAAAGGGCAGTCCACCATTCTGAGAAGTACCATCTCGAAGTGTCAGGTGGGAAACAAACATGTTTGAGTAGCAAAGTCAAGATTTTTTTCCTTACCCCATGTGTGAAGACCAGGGTATTTTTTGTTTTGCTTTTTTAAATGGGAGCAGAATTTCTGTTCCTTGTGCTGAAGTGAATGTTTCCTTTTCCCAATAGTTCTATTCTTTTGAATTATTTGAGCTTCAGAATTTCCTGAGTGCCAATTATATTAAGATTCAGAGGCCTTGTTGAGAAATTTCTCTCAAAAATGAGTTACCAGTTTTCAAAGTTAGATCCTTGAAAGCCGAAAACCAATGCATTAAAGCCAATTTCCAGAAGTAACAGAAGACATTTTCCTAAAAATACTTTCCACAATTTGAAGAGAACTCAGCACATTCTCCAACCGGTTGAAAAACCAGTTGCTAACATTTCAGAAACATGGAGCATAGTGAAAGAAAAGCACCACGTCATTTCTATATCCTATGATGGAAAGGAGGCCAAATTGATGACCACCGTAATCAGGTTCAGGCCCACAGATTTTAGCAGACCTCACATATGCCAAGTATCAGGCTGGCTCACTGATATGTTGTCTGTGGAGTTTTGTGGGCTGTGGATTGGTTTGTTGGGGGTTTTTTTACCTTTTTTTTCTTTTAAGCTAGAATACCAATAACATGCTGCTTAATTATTTTTTTTTTCATGTCATATACAGCAGTGTGCAGTAGCAATTGATACACAACCCTCTTCAAAAGGCACCTTACTTAAACCACTATTCCTTATCCAGACATCATAAGAGCTTTTTTTTCTGAAAAAGAGATGCCAAATTTGGACTTAGATGTCCAGGCAGAAGAAAGTAAGTGTGTGCAGGGTAAAAATATGAGGGCAAAAATATTTCATAATCACACTCTTAGGCTGGAAATTATTTTGCTATCCTAGCCACCTGAAATACTACTATTTTTTCAGAAGTCTCTCATTCAATTAGAATTTGAGTCTGAATAGCATGCCTGTGTGAGAGTCTGAAACCATGCAGTTTGTAGCATCTGGGGGTGAAGTCTCGCTGTTCAGCAAGCTGCTCTGGATAGCACAGATAGCCCTGGCAGCAAGCTGGAAACACCAACACAGAAGTGCCGACCCAAATAAGTGGCTTCTTCGGTTTGATTGTTCTCTCCTAACCACAAGGTTTCATTTACATTTACGTTTGCACTGGTACGCACGCACATGAACAGATACATGTTCTTTCACGGAATCACCGCTGACATTTTTGTCATCAAATCCTCCTCTCTGACCAAAATGATGGAAGATGGGTTTTGTGGTCCTCAGAGAAGTGGGCAATGTATGCACATAGAAATATATATATGTGCATATATAACTTTTTGAATGTATGTTTCAAAACACACGTTTGATTTTGTGTTTGGTATGTACTTACGTCTGATTTGCCGTAAACTTTTTGGCAGCTGTGCCAAGGGAGACCAGTGTGGTGGTGGTCCACGGCCAAGCTGCTGGTCTGTGACTGTGCCCCTCCAGCTTGGTGAATCACCCAAGTGCGCCGTCTTTTGTCTTGAGCTGGGAAAAGCCCCACAGCCAGCTGGCCATGCTTAGCTCCCAGCAGGAGCATGCTGGGACGATGGGATCCTTCCCCCCACGACTCCCCAGAGTCCATTGTGGTGTGCTGTGACCTGTTGTGTGTCTCATGTAAGGGGCCATGCTCAGGACGTTTTGCTTGAAGCTTTAAACTCATCCCACCCATGACTTCATGTAGTTCAGACACTGCGGTCCCCAAAGCAAGATCTTTCCTGCTTTGCTCTACTGAACTTTTCCCGGTCTGGAATGGATTGTGGATGGAAGAAGAGGGAGGAGGGGAAGGTGGTAGGCAAAACCAAGGGTTTGATTGGCATGCAGTGATTTTGGATTGGGGGAAGAAGGCATCTGTGCTCTCCAGCCCCCACATCCTTCTCAGTCCGTGTGTGTTGAGAGGGGAAAGAAACCGATATTGTTCCCTCTAAAATTAATTCCCAGTTAGCCAGTTACTCCTGGTTTTTAGCTCAGAGCGCACTGTAATTGCATTTTTCATTTCAGTAATTATAGAGGATATTAAAGTGGATAGACAGTTGTAGCAATCTGGCTCTTTAGACATATCCACTTGTCCAAGATCAAATGGCTACAGCATATTTAGGGTTACAGTCTCCTTCTTTTCCTTCTTGTTCTCTACTGCAGTGGATTTTTTTTTCGGCGTTACCATGACAACGCTATATCTGGCTGCCAGCTCTGTCGTAAGTTATTGAACTGAGACTGGCTTTTGGTTTAGCAGATAATTAGGTTCTGTCTCACAGGTTCATTTTCCTGTGACTGGGACATGAATATGACCTACAGCTGGCCTCAATTTCAGTGTCACAGACAAAACTTTAACCCTTCCTAATCCCACCACTACTGTACTTACTGCGGCGGTTGGCAACTATTCCAAGCATTTTCCCAGGGATGCTGGACACAACACACCCTCCTGAGTCCTCAGGGCTCATTGCCCAGGCTGTGCTAATCCCCAGCGAGGAGGGGGACAGTTCGGCTTGCATCCACATGCTGGGCGGGCAGAGAAAGGGTATCACTAGCAGCAGATGAATATTGATTGTCTGGTGTGTAGATTTGTTGGAAAGGTAAGTTCACTGCTTGATTAGTGACCCTTTAAATAATAGAAATGCACGGGGCGGTGACAGGCCTTTTTTGCTTGACTCAGGAATATGAAATATTTACGAGAGGTCTGTTTTAGCACACAGCGCCCCATCTTAGGCTGGTACCTGTGGCGAGGGAGCAAAGCTGCAAGGAACTGCCATGTTGTTTCTGTATTTACCTCCCTGTCCTTTTACCCTCTGGGAGAAGGAGAGCCCAGACTGGAGGTGCTGGGCACCTGCCACTGGAGCCCATCACTCCAGGCCCTGGGGTGGGAGCAGGCAGTGCAGCATCTCACCAGATCGACCTTTAAGCTCACAAAATCAGGCGTGAGAAGGAGGAAGAACCACCATTTTCTTCAGCCCAGTTCTCAAATGTCCTCTTTTCCAGCATTTATATGCAGCATGATGTGGTCTTGCAGTTTTAGTGATTTCAAGCCAGGGCATAAACCCCTCTTCTGTCCTTTAAAGGCTTGCAATAAGTCTTCCCTATCAGTCAGAGGGAAATTCCATGAGATTTCAGGAACAGATATTTCCTTAATTTGTCCATGGGATGAGCAAGGTTTTTCCTACCCTTAAAAGAGCAAGGGAGGTTTCTCTCCCAAAGCTGGCAGATCCCGGTGTGTTTTCCAGAGAAGCACAAGACCATTGGTGTAGGAGTTGTGTATCTGTTTTTCTGAGGCTGCAGATTCTTGCTATCTGGCAGCGCACACCATAGAGCTGCTGGGGCTCGCCACCCACCCCATCTGTGTTTCCCATTGTCACTCATCTTTCTGGGGAATCTCACAAAAAAATAAAAAAATTAAAAAAAAAAATTAAGAAGCTAGCTCCAAAAATTGATGGACTCACACCATTATCCGTCACAGGGCTCTTGCATACAGGCTATTTGTGCATGCTGTGGATGTGTGGATAGAGATGCTGGCAGGGTGGACACTTTTCCTCATCTACCCTCCTCCCTCCCCACCAAATTATTTGTGCAGATGTCTCTTGATTAGAAGGTCAGAGTGTTCAGATGGGGCATCCGTCTTGCTGCTGTGGAACGTGTCCTTCTGAGCTAATCTCCCAGCCTGTGTTTGTTGATAAAATATGGTATGTTCGAAACCTGCCTATTATACAGGACAAAGAAAATGGCACTTCATGAACCAGAGACAGTGACTTCTCACCGGAGATAACAGCACAGGCTGCAGGTTTAGCATATATGTATAACCAAAACGATCAAAAAAGGCCCTTGAGGTATTTCTTGATTAGCATATTTAGAGTGGATTAGACATCCTTGCAACGATAGCATAAAAGTTTTGCTGTGGGGTTGAACTCGGAGTGGGAGTGGGCTGGAGGGGAAGGTCTCCCTTGAATTAGAGAAAGAGAGAGAGATGTGAAACTCTATGTGCTGGTTAGCTGATAAATTATCCAGCTGCTAGGTGTTAATGAACACTGCCCCATCTGGGACCCCATAGCTCTGAGATGGGATGATGGTTACCACATCAGCAGGATGTTAGCAGGTATTAGTGGTATATTACTTTTTTTATTTTTTTTTAAGGAGGAAGTAAACACTGAGCCATTGTATGGGAACATTTTCCATTATAAATATAATTGTTGAAAATTTGTTTCTTTATTTAAGCAACTTTTATGGGTTTTTCAGGGTTATTCTCCCCACCCTTTTTTTTTTTTTTTTTTTCCAGATTTTATAACCCACATACAGCATGAGTACTTTCAGTTTTTGTTTAGTGTTGGTTTCAGTGCCTGGCCCTCATATCCTGGCACAGGCCTGTGATGTTTCGTCTGTGATCACACTTTAAAGCCAAATGAAACACTTGTTTTCATTGGAACCATTAGAGAAATCAAGCAAATATTGCCAGTGGGATTAAGTTTTATAAAAAACAGATAAGAAATCTCATTGTTTGGCCTAGAGCAACCTGACAATGTCCCAACAACATTTGCAAATGAGGGCATGTAAACCAGATCACAAGGAAAGGGGGAGCAGAAAAAATAACAAATGGGGAAAAAAACCCAGGAAGACAGTCGTTGTCATTTCATGATTTCCAGCTTGAGCAGCTTGAGTTCTTAAACCAAAAACCTTTATTGTAGGTAATTAAGCCCACTTCCCACCACAATATATAATCTTTACCACAATTGGCAGCAAATTAGTCTCTTCTAGAGGATGCAAAGCTGTCAAGTCCTTCTGAATCCCCAAAGTCCTTCCATAGCTGATGCTCTCTGATGTGAAAGATAAAGACTTGCAGGATCTTGCCTGCTCTCAGGTGCTGAGACCAACACACCGGCTTCTGTTTATTCCCAAAACAATTGCTGAAAATCGAACAACAGCAGAAGTTCAGGCTAGAAGGAGTAAATCACAGCATTTCTTGCATTCTGGCAATCAGTAAATGCCTTGTAAGTTTGTCTTGAATGTAAGACTTTCTTTGCTGTTTAAAACTAGTTAATGTTCTTTACTACTCTCTGACGGAACCTGCCTCTACATATTATTGCCTCTGTGGCGGATGTTGGCTGCTGAACGTAGTTACATGGAATCATGTCTGATTTATGTACCTTGAGTAGGCTGTGAGAATACTTCCTTGAGTATGCCTCCTACTTTTGATTTCTTATCACATTTTATCCTTATGAGGTACTTTGAATAGCACTTCAAGGGCAGCAAAAATAAGTCCCTTAATTTAAATATTTCATTGTGACGGCAAAGTCAAAAGTGCTTCAGGTACTTGGATCAGTTCCTCAGAAGTCTAGCAGGAGTACAAAATATACCGGTTTAAATTCAGAGACAACTTTCTTTTCCTTTGGTTCTTTAAATTTTAAACTAACTTTTTTTTCT